>NC_056739.1:1087407615-1087706326 GCF_019279795.1 Protopterus annectens | reverse complement strand
ATAAAACTTGACAGCAATGCAAGTCATGAAAGGCTTTGTGTGACTTTTAATATGCTCACATACAGGAAACTAATGACAGACTTCAAAGTAACAAACAAAGCAGATAGCAGGATATTTACAATAAATCTTTGTCAGTTCAAATAAAAGGAACAGTGAGTGTAAGTTTAAAGCCAACTAGTATTGGCTTTAAACTTACACTCACTGTTCCAGTGTTATGTGACATGTGAAGCAGAGTTGGACACAATCAAAAAGGAAGGGAAAAAAAACGAGAGAGTCTGGTGTAACTTTTGATATCTAAAACTATGAATAACCATCAAAGTTTCAACACTAAGAGCTGTCAACTTCATCAGCCTTACGTACACAACGCACAAAGTTGTCCATAAAAGCCAAACAAAATGACAGATATGTGGGACTCTGAATGAAGCTAAAAACAGCAATATTGTAAATGTATATATGTTACATCCTTTATTTCAGAAGCAAAATATTTTGCAATCTTCTGAGGTACACAGTTACACGCCACACACTAAACAGTTTAAACAGATACTGCTTCTAATATCACTTTTTTGCTAAAACTTCCAGAGCTTTCAAACAGGTCATTTTCAATAAATATAAAGACAAAGACTATTTTATAATACAATGAAAAAGTTGGCAATATGTCTAACACTACTACAATATTTCTCACTTCTTTTACATATTGCTTTTAATGCATGTTAGTTCACGAAGTGCCTAGATATAAGGCTGGCTTTATGGGAACTCTTCCAAATCTCAAAAACATTTAATCCTCTGGTCTGCAATAGTGAGAATGATGTACTAGAAGTTTCTGGTGACAAGTCTCAAATAGTTCATCAGGGGTCTCCTCCGGAAATGCCTACTTGGTACATCTTTTTTAAAGAGGCCTCAACACCTTTGTGAATATCTCAGCATTTCATTGCCATCACAAACACTTGTCTCTTTATTCAACATAGTATGAGGTGTACTAATTTGTAGCAATTGTCTGTGGTTTCTTCTATTCAACTGTTCATGTACACTATGAACCAGAGAAAACAGTTTGTCATACTGCACTAAAACATCTCCTGGTTGCTCATCTCTGGAACCATGATGAATTTTCACTCTGTCAATTTCTTTTAAAGAGGACCAATGCTTTGCATGTACAGAATGGATTTCTTATGTTGTATCACTCTCTCTTTCACAGAGATTTGACTCTCATTCTCACAAGTAAAGATAACGCAGGATTTTAACTCATTAACATATGATCATCAGCAACTTAGCAGGTGAGGGAACAGAACCTTACAGTGAAATGTTTATATAGAACTTTTAAAATATGTGCAAGTTACATGCAATAGTATTACTGCTATGTTATTTTCCTTATGGCATTCTTGAATTATGTATTATGACTCTTACTATGATTAGCATTATACACAACAGAATTCTGAATGCTTTGCTAGTGTCTTACCCATACAAAAAGTACAGCATTAAATGTTCCTGTTACACTTCACAATTCCAAAATGAGATGCAAGAATGCTTGCCAACATTTCTTTTCTTAAAGGATCATATAATATCACTCTGTAATAAATATCAAGCTTTGCATGTAATGTACCTGTTCTCTAAATGAAAAGAATGGCTGTTCTTCATTCTTAACAACAGTTTTCTGTATGGACCAAGGTCTCAATGACAGAATCATTTTGAAATGCAAATGCTTTAAGAACTCACTACAGTGCTAAAATTCTGGGCTTCTTTTTACTCAGAGGCAGCTGTGAAATTATCCAATTAACCTGCAGTTCATGACCAAGCAAATCATGTTAGGCCATACACAAATGACAATATATTAGCTACAGGTATCACTCTTCCTTAATTACAGTTCACAACTAAGACATACCTCTGCAACTAGAACAATCTTTATGCTGCTCTGTGAACAACTTCTTGAACACAATCTAGAATACATTATAATTACTTTCCATTGGGACTCTTTCATACGTGTTCAAGCAACATTTCAGAATCATGTACTATAGCCTGCAGCTTTCTGCTGCCTTGAATATATCTTACCCGACTGTCAAGAAAGGCTCTATACCCAAATGCAAGAGATTTCGTTTGTCACAAAATCATTGCAACAATTATATTCTAGTTTGCATCTCACTGTAATATGACTGGCTTATTCACATTCAAATTACTTCAGTGAGGGCAGCTGTGTCACTGCTCAAACCATTCCAAGCTTTTTCATTGCTCTCGGCTATAGTACCATTCAACTCAGTAACCACCCTCCATGCGCTTCTTACCACTCACTACCTTCTCACACCTAAACCCTATTTCTCTAGTTTATTCCCAAGCTAAATCTCAACTCCTCACCAGTTCACAACCAACTACTAATCCCCACCTTCTTCATCCCAAAGTTCCTATGTAACTAACCCCTTATTCCTCCAGTCCTGTCTCTGTTACTGCTCCTCTCTCTCTCTCACCCTATCCCACACACCTATAGGGGTTGTACTGCTTGATTTCAGTTGTACAGGACTGTATATAATTTCTGAAGTAAATATTCTTTATACCTGTTACAGTGTTCTTTGTGCATCTCTGTAATTTACTAGAGTACACCTTCTACATACCTTAGAGTAGACCCTCTTTGGATTATTCTTTTTGCACCACTGTACTTTTCTAATTTTCTGTATCTTTGTACTTGCCACGCTATTTGTTTGTAATCACTTGTGGACCTTTTCTCCCCGTGCCTCTACTGAAAAAGGCCTCGTCACCCAGTCAAACTAATCCGGTCAACAAATGTCAAATAAATCAATAAATACATAATTTAAGTAACTCAAAAGTTTTTTTTTTTGCACTCAGATACAGTATTATTCCACATCTTCCAGTGAGCTTCTTAATGTTCATACCATGAGATCTATAAACATTCTTTAATGGTGGAATTTGTATTACTGCTCTGATTGAATCATCATTTGGTTTTAAAGCCTTCCAAAGTTCGAATGCTATTTCTTCCTGGTAATAAATGTATAATTTGCTCAGTTTGAGGATGCACTGTGTAAGATTCACTAGTAACTTTCATCAGTCTCTTGTACTCTCTTTGTCTGACCCCTTGCCAAACATCTTCAAATCCCCAGGGTATTTCTGCAGCAGCTCTCTGAAACACGTTGGATGCTGATGAAATATAAAATGGAGATCTAAGACATCTTTCCACAGGCAAAAGTACAGTTGTGTACCTACCATAAATGTAGATGTTCGAGTGTATTCACTGTTGCAGTCATTAAACTTGGGTTATCCTGCTGACAGGTTACCTGCAGTTGGCCTGAATTCCAAAGTCCTGGTCCGGCGTCGGCTGCTGTCACCTCTTCCCTGACATCAGTGTGCCAGGGGTATAAAAGATGCAGCAGACGCCATTTTCTTCAGTTTTTCTTGCCCCAGATGTCAGGTGCCCCCAAAAGGGTAGGCTGTAAATATTATGATCATAAAAAAGCATGCACATAACTACACCACATAGGCTGTATAGAATAGAGAGGTACAGATAAGTCCCAGCAAAGAAAAAAGGGGGGATGGTGGGAGGGTAACCTGGACTGCAACAGTGAATACACTCGAACATCTACATTTATGGTAGGTACACAACTGTACTATGTCCATCGTGTTTCACTGTTGCAGTCATTACATTTGGGTTGAATCCTAAAGCTGAGATTGGGTGGCTGGGCCTAAATAGAGTTTTGAGTGGCTATAAGGCCCTGCAGTACTGCAGTGGCAAAGCCTGCTCTGGATTTAAAGTATAGAGGTAAATGGTAGTGCTTTGTAAAAGTGTGCACTGAAGTCCAGGTTGCAGCCTCCAAAATGTCCTTCGTTGGTACTCTTCTGAGGAAGGCTGCTGAAGTGGCTGTTGCTCTGGTAGAATGTGGCCTAATGCCCTTTGGCACTGATTTGCCATGTTGTGAATAGCAGAAACGAATGCAGTGGCCTATCCATTTTGAAGTAGTCTGCTTTGAAATAGCTTTACCTTGCGATCCTGCAGCATATGCCACTAAGAGTTGTTCAGTCTTTCTGAAGGCTTTAGTTTTGTCCAAGTAAAAGCGTAGCTGTCTGTGTATGTCCAAAGAATGCAGAAGTCTCTCCCCCTTATTCTCTGGGTTTGGATAAAAGGTAGGCAAATGTATGGTTTGGTTAAGAGCCACGCTGGACACTACCTTAGGCATAAATGTTGGGTTTGTCCTTAGAGAAACCCTTTCCTGATGGAAAATAATATAACGTTCCACAGCCATTAGTGCCTGTAACTCTGAGACTCTTCTTGCTGAAGTTATTGCTAGGAGAAGAGCCGTTTTCCATGACAAGTATTTTATCTCTGCTGTACTGGCTAGCTCAAAAGGAGGCAGTGTCAGTTTTTCCAAGACAAAATTGAGGTCCCATGCAGGTATTGGAGCTCTCCTTGGAGGTCTTATGTTTTTGGCCCCTCTGAGAAACTGTCTTATCAGTGGATGTGAAAAAATAGGTGGGTCCATATTGTAATGAGCTGAAATTGTAGATGCATGGATCTTAATTGATGAGAAGGATAGGCCTTTGTCCAGCATCTCAGTTAGGTATTGCAAAATCTGAGGAATATTTGGTACAAGCGTGTCAATTCCCTGTGCTTGGTTCTTTTTTTTTTGATTTTCTGGTGCTGGGCCTACTGGCCTCCAAAATAACATCCATAACTGCTTTAGAGAGAGGTGTGTTCTGAATGATTACATTATCCGCCATGTAGCCAGATTTAGGGTTCTGAGTTGGCTGTGCAGGATCTGATTGTTCTGTTGGGTCAGCAAATGAGGTATTAGAGGCAATGTCCAGGCTGGGCCTTGAGACAAGCTCTTTAGGATTGGGTACCAGTACTGGCGTGGCCAGTCTGGGGCAATCAGTATCATTTTTGGCTTTTCTTGTCTGACCCTTAGGAGTACCTTGGAGAGGAGAGGCAGAGGAGGGAAGGCATATACTGTAAGGGCTTTCCAGCTGAATGAAAGAGCGTCCACTTTCCATGCTTGCTTGTGATAAGTCCGAGTGCAGAATCTCTGTAGCTGGCAGTTGTGAGGGGAGTTAAATAGATCTATGTCTGGGCATCCCCATTTCCCTGTTATTATGTTGAAGATTTGTGGATCTAGTTTCCACTCGTGAGGATCCATGAGGTTTCTGCTTAGTTCGTCTGCCAAAGTATTTGTCTTTCCTAGCAGGAAGTTTGCTTGCAGATGTACTTGATAGTCAATGCTGTGTTCCACAAAGTCATGGCTTGTCTGCAGAGGGTTTAGGAATGTGTGCCCCCTTGCTTGTTTATGTACCACATGACTGTAGTATTGTCAGTCTTTATCAGCAGTTGTCCTGGATGAAGTAGGTCCTTGAAGGCTGTCAGGGCATTTTGTACAGCTAGCATCTCTTTTTGATTGATATGAAGATGCATTTGGTTTGTGGGCCATGTGCCCTGAATACATTTTCCTGCCATGTGCGCCCCCCAGGCATAATCTGATGCATCTGTTGTTAGTGTCTGCCTGGCAGTGGGTAAGGTGAATGGCTGTCCCTTGTTGTGGTGACAGGCCTGTGCCCACCATCGAAATCCCTGTTGCAGGCAGGGAATGAGAGTAATTACTGTTTCCAGGCTGTGGCAATGTTGAGTCCAAACACTTTTTAGATACCACTGTAGTTTCCTCATATGCAGTCTTGCATATGGAATTAGTAGAATGCAGGATGCCATGTAGCCCAGAGCCTGCAGAATTTTTCTTGCAGATAACTGGGTCTTTGTTGCCATGTTTTTGAAGTAAGAAGTCAGTTGCCTTTGTTTGTCTGGCATGAGATGAGCCATCTGGGCAGTTGTATTTAAGCTTGCACGCAGGAATACTATCTCTTGAGAGGGTACTAGTTTTGGTTTCTTTTCGTTTAATATGTACCCTAGGCAAATTAATAATCTTTTTACAAACGGCAGATGCTGTAGTAGAATATCTTTGGTCTTTGCTTGAATAAGGCAGTCGTCCAAGTAGGGATATATTTGAATTCCTCTTTGTCTGCAAAATGCAATTACTGGTGCCAGGC
Source organism: Protopterus annectens (assembly GCF_019279795.1). Classification (NCBI taxonomy): domain Eukaryota; kingdom Metazoa; phylum Chordata; order Ceratodontiformes; family Protopteridae; genus Protopterus; species Protopterus annectens. Next base: position 1,087,700,299 of record NC_056739.1, on the reverse strand, counting down.
ATTTTGTGAAGACCCTGGGCGCAGTAGATAAGCCAAAGGGCAGTACAGAGAATTGGTAGTGCATTGAGCCAGCTATGAATCTGAAGTATCTTCTGCAAGATTGTCTGATTGGGACATGCAGGTATGCCTCTTTGAGGTCCAAAGTTACAAGCCAAGCCTTCTTGTCCAGCATGGGCAGAAGCTGCTGTAGAGTCAACATTTTGAATTTTGGGATGTCCAGAAAAGTATTTAGAATAGACAGGTCCATAATTGGTCTCCAGGCTTTGTCCTTTCTTGATACTAAGAAAAGTCTTGAGTAAAATCCTTGTCCCTGCTTTTGTTGTGGCACTGGCTGAATAGCCCCCATGTCCATGAGTGATGAAACTAGTTTTTGTGCCTCTGCCCATTGATTGTGTGGCAGGTCTGGCATATCTTTTGTCTTTGGAAGGGTGTGAAAGTGGAACCTGTAGCCCTGAAAGACTATATTTAAGACCCATTTGTCCTGGGTGATCTTGTGCCAGTTTTGTGAAAAAAGTGCTAGCTTTCCCCCCAAGGGTGCTGCCAAAAAATAAGTGCTTGGCATTGGCAGAGGGAAGTCATTGGGACTGTTTTCTATAAGGCTGTGATTTGTCTTCTCCGCTTTTGGAGGTAGAAACACTCCATTGTTTGGGCCTGTATGAGCCCTGGGACTGTTGCCTGCCTCTAGGGCATCTGAATCTGCCTCTTTGTGGTATGTCTAACACTGGAAAGGACCAATTCTTAGAGGGCCAGTTCCTGCTAAATCTGGGTGGCTGCACCTGTAAGAAATCCTTTACTGTCTGCATAGATTTAGCCTTATCCTCCATTTTCTTCAACACCTCTTCTGCCTTAACACCAAACAAAGTATCATGCAGTAATGGAGCATGCAATAATTTTGCTTTAACATGATCAGGCAGATTCTGTTCCTTTAACCAAGCATGCCTTCTAATAACAGAACCTGTAACAGCGGCCCTGCACGAGGCCTCCAGTGAATCATAGCCACATTGCAAAGTATGTTTTCCCACTTGTTCAGCTGCATGCAATAAATTCTGCAAATCTTTGTTCTCAGAACATTCAGAATTTGTCAACATTTTTTGTTTTAACAAAGACATTAAGTATTGCTGATATTTGAGCATATGAAATTGACAATTTAAAGCCCTTACAGCCAAGGTAGCAGAAGTGTAAACTTTTTTCCCCCATCTGTCCAAAGCCCTGGAATCTCTATTCGAGGGGACAGGGTTTTAAGCAGAAGCAGCCTTGACCCCTTTGGGACCATGTGAGATAATTTCTGGGTCAGCAGCAGGGTTTTTGTAAAGAAATTTATGGGAGTCTGGAACCCTGTAGTATCTGTCCGGCTTAACAGGAGCAGGAAGTAGAGAGTCTGGAGACAGGCCGGACTCTGAAAATACATCATCTACTATGTGTAGAACAGGGGGAATTGCAAGAGGTCTGTGCTGAGGAAGTAAAAGAAAGTCTCTAAGTCTTTTCTTAGAATCGGAATAATCTTGGCTCTCCCAGTGGAAATGCTCTCTCATGGTATGCAGGGTTTCCCCAAATGAATAGTCCTCAGGAGGAGAAGCTGAAGGAATAGAATCTTCAGCATCAGAATCGTCATAGGAAGGAATAGAATATCCCTGTTCAGAAGGGGAATCAGAAGAAATGGAAACCTGATCAGAGGAATCATATTCAGGGTCTTGCCTAGGCCTCTTATCTGGAGGGGGATGGGAACCCCTGATCAAAACAATTAGGTCTTAGGACATTTTGAGAATCTGTTTCTTAAGCATAGAAGTCTGTCCTGGAGAATGCTGTACTGGTTTCCTTGTCTTTAAATCTGTTTTAGACTTTGTCTTGGATGCTGAAGTAGGCTTTATATAAAGTTGTGTAGGTCTGAAGACAGCCTCAGAAGCTGATGCCTGCTCAGCGGCTCCGGACCCATCTGAGGGATTAATTTCCGAAAGGCCAATACCTTGAGTATCCAGAGGCCTAGTGGTCTCCACATGGGAGTCGGAGGCGGCCTGTGACTCTGAGGTAGCGGGAGTCAGGGGCTGCAAAAGCACCTCACTGAGCACCAGCGAACCGGCGACTGGCCTAGAAGAGGCTTCGTCGGTTTTGGACCTTGGATGCTTGTCCTTGTCTTTATTCTTGCGTTTTTTATGAATTCCGGTCATCGGTTGTTCCGACGACATTATATAGTTAAACCGTCTGCCAAAATAATGAAAAGCAAAATCATACCGACGCTTAATAATGCGTTGGTTAAATCTAGCACAAAACCGACAACTAGCAATGTCGTGGTCAGGGCCTAGGCAAGGAATACAGTAAGAGTGAAAATCCTTATGAGGTATTTGCTTCCCACAAGAAATACAACTGTTAACTTTTTCTGACATCTGTCTGGAGGAAGAAAAAAGTTTCCCCAATGGGGTACTTAGCTTTATTTAAGACTTTGGATCTGAAATTCGATTTCGAAAATCTCAGGAGTCGGCTGACCGGCACTTGCCAACTGCTTTTGCTTCGGGCACCGCACGGCAAGAAAGACTGAAGAAAATGGCGTCGGCTGCATCTTTTATACCACTGACGTCAGAGAAGAGGAGACAGCAACCAACGCCGGACCAGGACTTTGGAATTCAGGCCGACTGCGGGTAGCCTGCCAGCAGGATAACCCAAGTGTTATGACTGCAACAGTGAAACACTATGAACATCTAAAATTACACAGCTTAGGCCTTTCAACATAACTTGCCAAAACTCCTCATTAACATTAAGTACAGAAAAATGCTGTTACTCTGGCATGACATAAACCACTTGAACTGTATGATGATTTTGTGGATAAATGCAAATGCAAACTTTATCTGGCTTCACAGCAGTAACTACGGTTCACCCTTCCTACATTTTCAAGCTATTCTTATGCTAATGTGCTTTACCCCACCTCACCAGTTTACTCATGTGTGCTAATCCTATCCCTACCCTAACACCAACCTCATACATTAAGGGTAAACTCTTTCCCCAGTGGTACCACCAAATTTGGCAAAAAGGACACAGGCACACAAATACAGTTCAACTAACCCTAATCAGCAAACACTCATGCAACCATAGACACACACAACACACACACAACTCACACACAACACACCAAATGCCAAAACCTTCATTAGAGAGAGGAAACTGGAACAGAAACCAAAGCCTCCCTGGATACTTTTCTCTTCTTGGGGACTGGAAGATAAACAACCAAGGAACTGGGCCCTATTCCATGACACTATGGGGTTTAAAGTCTTCAACTATTTTAATGTAATAGAAGAGAACTATGCTTGCTCTTAAGTATTTCTTCCCCTATGCAAGAAAGGTAGGACATTTGGTGGTCTTTACAGGGAATCTGGAAACCACACAAACACTTGACCTTTCTCTTAGACAGAAATTTAAGAACAGAAAGAAATCTTCTCAAAAAAGAGGGACATCCCCAATGAGCTACTTATCTGCCCACTTGAAGAAAAATAGATGGATGTCAAAAATGAGAAATGACAGCAGAGAGACGCATACTAGTTGCTTCAATAGCAAGAAAGCTCTGACTTCTGGCTCCCATACTTCTCCTTTTATACCAGATCAGCCTTGAGCTCTAACAATCATACAGGCACGTGGATGGTGCCTTAAAGCTTTGGAAGCTGTCTAGATGTCCAATCCTTGTTGGAATACATCCTACATAGCTTAGACTACTGCAACAGTGATCTAATAATGAACATCGGTGTTTACAGCTGACAACAGGGAATCTGTTTGCGTCAGTTTTCAATGGAGCAACTTGTTAAGCATTTCTAAAGGCCTCTCCTCTGTATCAGGCAACTGACAGTGCTAACCACAAAAGATGCTGATACATAAATGCACTTCATTAATGGTGACTTGCTTCACTGCTAATACCTGGGAGGTTGAAGCATCATGTCCTGTCGTCCTTGAAATCAGGTCTGTAATAGTGGGCTGTCACCAGGCCCTCTAAGAGGCCAACAAAACCATACTGTCTTCCCGGGGAACCACCCAAGAAGTTGGAAGCACAGAGTGGAAAGCCACCTGCTGGATTTTCTTTTCAGGGCATATTGGGATGATAGAACACCTCTAATGTATTACCTTAAGGATCCCCTTAAATCCTGGGTCATGAAGAGGCATACATGGGAGATAGGTGTCTCCAGCACTTAAATAAATATCTGGAGTTGGGAACATCTTGGGGGAACTCCAGATGCTTCCTCTAGCATCTCCTGTTCCTGGACACTCTAGGAAAAGCATCATCAAAGTAGGAGGAAAAGGAACTTGAGCATAATAGCATCTTGTCCTTGTAGAGGCTTTCTGCCCACTGTCTCACTATAGGGAGGGAGAGATAATGGGACTAAAGTCTCAGGTAGTGGATGACTGTGAGTAGACCTGATACTGCAGCCTTAGCTGGGATATTTTCCAGTCTTAAAGACTGATGCAGCTTTGAATCCTGTCTCCCACTTGAAGTCAAAATGCTATGCACCAAATGAGCTGATGGTACTAATGATGTGATATCAAGGGGGTTGGCACCAAGGGGATCCACAAGACTCCCAGAAATGAGGCTGACATCAATGCTTAGGAATGCTAAAGGATTGCAGGCTCTAAGGTTGGCAACATCGGTATGGTGCCAAAAATGTCAGTGTTAAAAAACAGTGCCAAATAGCACCAAAGACATGAGCCCAAGGGACTGTCAGCATCAGCAATTGTGTTAAAGTCACTGGCACCGAGTAATCAGTTGGTGCAAACCTAGCAGATGTCTTTTGCTGCCCTTGAGAAGGGAAGGGAAGACATCCATTTCGACCTGAGCTTTGATAAGCACCATCATCTTTTTACAGTCAGTATGAGGACAAAAGGAGCTGGATGACCTGACCTGAGGCAACTGAAGATAGATTCCACCTACCTTCACATTCACATGAAAACGTACTTAAACACTTCTTAGGTGGTCCAAGATAATGGACACATTTTGCTGTGAAACTCCTTGGGTAGTCCCTTGATCATGAGTCTTGGCTCTAATCCAGGCAGTTTGCATGGGGAGTCTCTAAGAGAAGAACCGTCAGCATCTCTGTCTTCTGCTTTCTTGTCTTGCTTTAAAGAAACTAAGTTGGCAGACTGAAATCCTTTCAGAAAAAACGTATTTTACATTAACAGTCCTAGAACTGAACTTATCACATATATTGCAAGGGGCATATAGGTGTCCCACCTCAACGCATACCATGCAAAGATACGTGCATCCTAGGAGGAACTTAGTGGCTATATTTGCTACATTTCCTGAAACCAACACAGTTGCCCTTATAATTGTCCATTTAACTAACTAGTCTCAAATCACAAGCGGAACACAAAATAGCCCATTACAAAGTCCAAAAATGGTGGAAAATGACAATAGCCAACAAACACAATCTTGATAAATTCAGAAAAATTACTCAGGTTTTCTGAAAAAAATACCTGAAAAATTCCAAAAAAATACATACTAAAAATACCTATAAAACAGCAGCAGGATCAGAAGTAAACTAACTGATGGCATGCTAGCAAACAACTAAGGATTACATAAAAAAAAAAAAAAAAAAAAAAAAAGGTTAGATCTAACCTGAATCCAGGAGCCACATTCAGTAATTGCCAGAAATGAACCCACTTCAGAGGTCTGGGAGCATCCAGAGATGCACACTTTTCAAGTGGCAAGTGAGATTTGGGGGAAAGAGGAAAGCTAGGGTACTAGTACTGGGAGAGTTTTAGAGTCCAGGAAAGTCTTAAAGTTGTTGGGTGACGATGGCTGTGGCTGCCAGTCCTATGGATTAAATGGACAAGCTGGATCACCTAAGATTATCTTAATCAGCTTGATACTGAAAGAATATTGGTATGGCAATTTACAAAATTCATTCTTTAGGTGAACCATGTATACACTTTCTTCTCAAACCTGTCTAGGATATGACTGTCCTTGTCATTATATGCAGGAACCAGCTTGGGCCCCATTGCTGCATCCACTGACATCACCACACAGTCTGCTAAAAAGGTTCCCCCAAATCCTGTAAAAAAAATTCTTAGACTTCCAGTGAGCTGATGGCCGTGAATCTGGTTACAGCATAACATTATCAAATGTGTCCACTAATGCTGGAAGGACTAGAAGAATGGCTTTCTGCTTGGACTCCTCAATGTCAATCAACTCTAAAAATGTTCCCCTATTTCAAATGTTTTCATATCAAACTAGGTCACTCCAACTGAAACATTCTTAAGGAATGAACCAGAAGAAAGTGTGAACACAGCAGACCAGAGTAGGCAAGATCACATTTTTCCTGATTCCCAAATTCAGATGACTGCTCTAGGGGAAGGTTAACCTTTTCCCTTGGAAAAAGGAACTATGTCAGAAGGGTAAAGGTTTTAGTGGGAAAGGGGTTGTTGGATGTGCACCCTCTCTGCCACACTGCTACACATTCACCAGTAAACCTCTTCAATAAAAAATCGCCAAGCCTGGAACAGATGCAGGGGAGAGGGAACGTCTTTTACATTGGATTCTGTCCCAGGGTATACATTAGGCTTAAGGCACACGCAACTTAGTCTTTTTAAAAAACTGTCACAATCATCACCATACTTAAGAATACTAGAAATTTGGGAAAAATAAGGATGGGAATATCAAGGGACTGAAAATATTCCCTCATGTTGCATGCCCTGGGCTGGCCTTTTGTGGACACCTGGGAACTGGTGACCACCTTTAAAACAGAAAGAACTCCTATTGAGGCTTGGCAAAGTTGTACGTCCACTACCCCAGCAGCATCCTCTGAAGGTGTAGAGATAGTGGGAGAATTCCAGACACTGAAGACAGGGTTAAACAAGGCTATACTTCATTAAAACCAATGCTGCCTGGACTCTTTGGGGTTGATGGGTTTACTAAGCTGTCATTCAGGCTTCATGTCCATAGACTCCTTCAGAACTTTTTGAGTTTACCTATTTTGCAGTGGCACTTCATTTTATGCTTACCTGAACTAGAACAGGAAAGTTATGTTGCATGGAAAAAGGATGATCACCACCTGGCCTAAAGCAAGAAGCTTTTTATGTTTGAGAAAAGCCTGGAGATTGCAGGCAACTCTACAAAATAAGGTTTCCTTGCTAAGTAAAGCAGTGTTCTGAAGATATGATGGTTTTCACCTAAGCAAAATACGTGCATTAAGATCAAGCCTCCACTCATAACACAGTATTGTGTGTTTGAGACATGGATGCAAAGAAATTCACCTCGACAGCAAAGCTCAAGAAGAGAATCTTAGCATCCATGTTGAGAACACACAACGGATGGTTATAACTGGAGACCTGATCAGATTTCTTTGTACTCATCTGCTAGTTAGAGAAAAAAACTCAACGCTTTCCTGGCTTCTAAAGCTGTAAAGCACTTAGGAAAGTACTGTCAAAACATGTTGTCTTCCTTTAGGGAAAGAGTCAGAGACTGAGAATTGGCACATTCAGCAGCAAAAAAGAAACAGGTTTTAAATTATGCAGCTGTTGTTTGCTGGCTACTAGTGGCAAGTTTTACTGCCTAGTGCAATACCTAAGCTTAACAGCTTAAGAAGAGGTACTTAACAGCTATGACTGGGCTCGCACTACAAAAGCGCTTAACTAGTTTGCCTTTTCGTGACAGTCGGGTGTAAACATCATGCTCCATGTACTACATTACAGTTATTTGCTGAAAACTTGCTTCTTGGTGATTAAGGTCTTGATTAGCTCTCCAAAATACCACTAGAAAAAGAAAATACAATAAAAAATGGTTATCAAGTTCAGCAAATATTAACTAAATGGACATAAAATCCCAATGCAGATACCCATCTCAATGATCTTGGTGAAACCACTGGAAAGGCTGCTGTGCAGAAAAAAAAAATACCATGGCGGCTCTCAATTTTCTCCTCAGGCCCTACTAGAAACTCCTGTGTGATGAGACGACTAGCTCTAACCTGGGGTTGCCCAAATCTCTGCTACTGAAAAAAGATGAACACATGTTCATCTGTGAGTATGTCACAAGCATTACAAAAGATCCTGCAGCAATGGTCACTACAAACATCCTATATTCGATTTCAGTGACTGATTCATGTCATACACTTAACACTTGAAACATACTTGCAAAAGTTCAGGAGGACTACTTCAGAGATGCTGTTTCAAAGTGTAGTCATATACAGCACACTTGCTCTTTCCAATTTTAGAGTATGCAGCGTGGACCACCATAAAAGAATGGCTTTCATTCTGGCATAGATATTAAGTTATGAAAAACACACAATGTGTTACTACGCTGCTCACATACAAAATTAGATAGTACAGTTAATCAAATATGTTTAGCTGCAACTCTGAAGTCCATTAATTTAATTTAATACTTAACGTGATATGCTGCAGAATGTGATCCATTCATTGTACAAACTAGTTTAAGTTGATGATACTGATTCAGTTGCAGTTTTGTAATTACTTTTGTCTTTGTAGATATAGAAGTTATATTTGTTAAAATGCACTGTAATATGCAATGATGCCATTTGTATCATGCAGTTATTAGTCTGATCACATTCCACAGTATACACCTATTAAGTACAATACACTCACCCAACTTATCCATTTCAGTTCTTCATTACAAGCAGAATTGTTTGATAGAAGGGGGGGAATCACTCCTCATTCCCCACCTCCTACACACACACACTTTTTTTTTTTTTTTTACACATATGCATACCCTTACATTTTCAGTGTCCTCTAACATCTTGCTGGTCTCTTGTGGTTCGGGAGCACTGGGAACAGTGACCGGCACTGGTGGTCGTGTTCTTCCTAATGTCCCAATTGATGCAGTCTTCACTGAGTGAACTGGATGGCTTGGACCTGCAATACCACAATGTAATATTGTACCCATCAAGCATCTCTAAATAATCATCTTCAGACTAGTTTAAATTGTCTGAATACACAAATTAAGATCCCAGATCATTAAGCATTTACCATCTGCTGTACTGACACTGCTAGCAACTAAAATAACACTATTTCTACTTTTCAAACACGAAACAAAACTAATGAATTTTACTCTTATTCTAAAAGAATTGATGAAATTTAACATTGTAACATCCCTCATTGATTACACGTGACAAAGGGCCATCAAAATGTGTGATAAGAACCCTCTGTAAACGTACCGCTACTTGAATATCAGAACTTTTCAGTCCACACCATCATAACGATGGGTAAGAAAATCTGGAATCTAACCAATTTGTGTGACTCTACGATGGTACAACTACTACTGCTACTAGGTGTCCTATTACACTGATACCTTCAAACTAACTTCAAGTTATGAAGTCCCTAAAAATGTATCCCATTCAAGATTAAGTTTAAGAGTCTGCACATGTAACCTACATCTTTCAGGGCAACCTGACCATTGCTTCAATCTGTGAACTCATTCACCACTCATTCACCACCTGCAGAAGCCGTAAGTGCATGGGCATTTCTAAAACAGTTAGCTTCATAAAAAGGAATCGCAGCAATCGCCGTCATACTCACTGATATGAAGCTCACAGGAAGCTACTGCCCAACTTGCCATTACTTCTTTCCCAAATGAACACCTCAGAAAGCTAACAGATTTGGAAGCAGTGAACTTCAGCAGTTCCGCAGGTGGAGGTAAGAAAAAAGATGACCTGATGATCAAGAGACCCTGAAAGATAGTAAACTTGCGTATCAACTTATGATAGGAGATGTCTGAATTCTGGGATCACTGCTAGAGTAACAATAATAAAGAAGACAAATTACACTGCAGGAATGTTTGCCTATCTGCCCTCATTTCCAGAGCTCTGATCATCATCTGTGCATATTGTTATCTTTCCCACACTGGGTGATGAAAAGGGGAGAGCAGCCAGCTTCAACTGCAGGTCTTTCTGGTAAGAACCAAGAAAGTTTCTCAAGTGTGCCACTAACTGCAAAAAAGGGCCAGAAACAACCTACAGAGACACCTAGTACCTCCTCGCTGCTGATCTTCAGAAGAGAAACAAAGATTGGAAAGAGAGTCTGTATGGAGTGAAGGATGTATATTATGACTTTGCGGTGCTTTCTCTGCTTTTTTCTTTTACTTTGGGAACAGAATATTTTCTACTGCAGAAATGACTCAGTATCTGAATATTTACTACTATGCTTAGCTGAGATGCATCATCACTCTGGAATAAAATCCCAGTCCAGGTTAGGCAGAGTCCCTCATTGACTCTCTTCAAGAGGAATCTTGATGAATGGATGGGAGATCATAGGTTTACCCCGGGCATCACTTCTGTGTCACTGTTAGACAGAGGCACAGTATACTAACCTCGAAAAAGGGCATAGCAAAATTAATTTAAAATGGGTGACGAAAGCCAAACACACTCTGGCTAGGCTTATAAATACCCTAGGGCAAATAGCCTACTATGAACCTATGAACCTATTTATAAGAATGGAAAGAGACTAGAACAATACTAGATAAGACCCTGGATGCAGCGTGGCAGAAAGTACAGTTGTGTACACTTACCATAAATGTAAATGTTCCAGTGTATTCACTGTTGCAGTCATCACCTGTGGGTTATCCCTGCTCTGGTAGCCCTTGGCAGGCCCGGATACCAGAGCCAATGTTTCTCTCTGTCAGCTGCTGTCACTTATAGACTGATGTCAGGTCGTCAGCACTATAAAACAAGGCAGCTGACACCATTACATCAGTTTTTCTTGCCCTAACCAGTCAGAAGCCTGAGGAAATATGGCAAAGTGGTCCTGGTGGTCAACAACCACCCCAAGAAGCTTATGACTCCCTAATGAAAAAGAGAATATAAGAGGGAAAGAGGAAGGGAAACCAGGACTGCAATATTGAATAACTCGAACATCTACATTTATGGTAAGTGTACACAAATGTACTATGTTCTTTGTTTTTCACTGTTGCAGTCATTACATGTGGGGGATTCCCAAAGCTGAGGAGAGGGGTGAAAGGATTAGTTAAGAGACCTAGGCATGGGTAAGCAAGCCCTGCAGAACTGCAGAGGCAAACCCTACCCTAGCCTTAGAGAAAAGAGGAAGGTGGTGATGCTTTGTACAGGTATGGACAGAGGTCCAGGTGGCAACTTCCAAGATGCCCCTGGTAGGAACTCCTCTGAGGAAAGCTGTGGAAGTGGAGGCTGCCCTAATGGAATGGGTATGAATAGACTTGGGGGAAGGTTTCCCATGAAATCTGTAGCAAAAATGGATACAGTGTGATATCCATTTAGTGATAGTCTGCTTGGAAATGGGCTTCCCCTTTCCACCTTGGGCAAAAGTGACAAGAGGAAGGGTTTAGCACGGTCCAGGTAGTATCTGAGCTGTCTGTGCACATCTGGAGAGTGCAGAATTCTTTCCCCCTTGTTCTGAGGGTTAGGGAAGAAGGTGGGCAGATGAATGGCCTGGTTGAGAAGTCGCATTAGATACCACCTTGGGCATAAAGGAGGGGTTAGTCCTAAGGGAAAACCTGTCTGCATGGAAAATGATGAAGGGCTCAATGGCCATTAGTGCCTGAAGTTCAGAAACCCTTCTGGCTGAAGTGATAGCTAGCAAACAAGCAGTCTTCCAGGAGAGGTATTTCAGTTCTGCTGAAGCAGAAGGTTCGAAGGGTGGTAAGATTAGTTTTTCCAAAACATAATTTAGGTCCCAGGCTGGAGTGGGTGGCCTTCTGGGAAGTCAGATACTAGAAGCCTCTCTGAGGAACTTTTTAATCAAAGGATGAGGGAGAACAGGGGACTGGTCTGTGTTAAAATGAGCCGAAATGGCTGGTGTGTGGATTTTAACAGAAGAGAAGGAGAGGGCACTATTGAGTAATTCTGTAAATAATCCAGGATAAGAGGGGCAGAAGGTCGTGTGGAACTGGCCCCTCTGGACTGGCTCCAGGAGAAGAATCTTTCCCATTTCCCTGCATAAGACTTTTTGGTGCTGGGCTGTCTGGACTCTGTGATAATGTCTAAGACCTGCTTGCTTAGCTGAAGCCCCTTGCTTACCTTGGGAGTATCAGCCATGCTGATAGTTTGGGTCTGCAAGTCTGGTTTCAGCATTTCCCCCTGCTTGAGTCAAGAGGTCTGGGATCTGGAGGAAGCTGCCTGGGAGGATGTGATGTTAGGCTGCGCAGCAAGGGGTACCAATGTTGTCTGGGCCAATCTAGAGCAATGAGGATGGCCTTAGGCACCTCCTCCCTTATCTTGAGTACCTTGGGAATAAGAGGCAGAGACAAAATGCATACACGAAGAGGGAGATCCAGGGGAAGGTCAAGGCATCCACCTTTAATGATAGGTGATGATACTCCCTGGTACAGAATTTCTTTAGCTGGTGGTGGAGGTGCAAAGCAAAAGAGATCCACCTCCGGATTTCCCCACACCCGAGTGACTTGCAAAAAGATCTTTTTGTGGAGCTGCCATTCGTAGAGGTCCAGTATGTGTCTGCTTAAGTGGTCTGTCACGGTGTTGTTGATCCCTGGTAGGTATTGGGCTATTAGATGTAATCCCATGGAGGAGGCAGTCAACCAGAGGTTCATGGCTAGCCTGCACAGAGGGTAAAATTGTGTCCCTCCCTGCTTGTTGATGTACCACATTACTGTGGTGTTGTCTGTTTTGATGAGGAGAACCCCTGGCCTGAGATGGGGGTTGGAAGGATGTCAGAGCCTTTTGCACTGCCATCATTTCCTTCTGGTTGATATGTAAGGGAAGGTGTTGGGCATCCCAAAGACCTAGGGTGCACCTGTCTACTAGGTGGGCACCCCAAGCAATGTCTGAGGCGTCGGTGGTGATGGTCTGCCTGGTAGGGTGGAGGATGAAGGGGAGACCCTAGTTCTTGGCACAGGCCCCTGCCCACCAGAGAAACTCTGCCCTTACACAAGAGATCAGAGGGAGAGAGGTCTCTAGAGGCTGTGAGTGTTGACACCAAAGATTCTTTGATACCACTAAAGTTTCCTCATGTGAAGCCTGGCCAGAGGAATTAGAAGGATGCAAGATGCCATGTACCCCAAAGCTTGCAGTAACTTCCTCACTGTGAGGTGACTTTTGGATGCCAGCTGGGTAAAGTAGAGAGGCAGAAAGCTCTGCTTTTGTGGGGATAGGAAGGCAATTTAGGATGTTGTGTCCAGCAGTGCTCACAGGAACATGATCCTCCTGGAGGGAGTTTGCTTTGATTTCTTCTCATTGATGGTGAACCCCAAGGAAGTTAGGAGAGTTTTGACAAAGTAGAGGTCCTGGAGCAGCTTTTCTTTGCACTCTGCCTGAATGAGGCAGTCGTCCAGATAAGGGTAAATCTGTATATTTCTCCGTCTCTAAAAAGCTATGGCCGGGACCAAACATTTGGTGAAAACCTTGGAAGCAGTAGATAAGCCAAAGGGAAGAGCAGAGAACTGAAAGTGCTGCGAGCCTGCTCTGAAACTCAGGAATTTCCTGCAGGACTCCCTTATGGGGATGTGGAGGTAGGCATCTTTTAGTTCAAGGGTCACTAACCAGGCATTTTTTTGTCAGCATAGGCAGCAGCTGCTGCTGCAATGTTAGCATTTTGAATTTGGGGACCACCAGGGATGTGTTCAGAATGGATCAAAAACAATGGAAAGGCGCCAAGTAGCAAGCAGCAAACAACGACCACAGTATCCAAAAAGTTCTTTAATGTGTTCAGAATGGACAGATCCAGGATGGGGTGCCAAGTGCCTCCTTTCTGGGAACAAGGAAAAGCCTGGAATAAAAGCCTTTGTCTGTTTGATCTGCGGGAACAGGTTCTACTGTCCCCTGGACTATGAGAGCTTGGATTATTTTTAATGCCTCTGTCCACCAATTTGGAGGTAGGTCTGGGTACTCTCTGGGAACTGGGAGGTCACAAAGTGAATTTGTATCCCTGAAAAATGATCTTTAAGACCCATTGCTCCTTTGTTACAGACAGCCAATTGTCTTTGCAGAGGGACAGCCTCACTCCAAGCTTTGGGGTGAAAGGAGGGCAGAGGGGGGAGTGGGAGTCATTGAGAGTTTTTGCCATAGAGGGATGGCTTAGAACTCCCTACCTTAGAGGCATACATGGTCCACTGTTTGTTTCTCTGTTGTAGGGACCTGGGTGGCTTGTCCCTGTGGGGCTTAGCTTGCCCCTGTCTGCTAGGAGCAGGAAAGGACCAGTGCTTAGAGGGAAAATTCCTGCTGAATCTAGGAGGCTGAACCTGAAAGAAATATTTTACTGTTTGCATAGATTTTGCTTTGTCTTCCATCTTTTTAAGCACCTCTTCTGCTTTTTTTTCCAAACAAGCCATCTTTATTCAAGGGTACATCAATTAATTTAGACTTGACATGATCAGGTAGAGGTTGCTCCTTCAACCATGCAGGTCTCCTAATGACAGATCCAGAGACTGCTGCCTTGCTAGAGGTTTCTAGTGCATCATATCCACAGTGTAAAGAATGCTTTACCACTTGACAAGTAGAGTGCAATAAATCTGCTAACTCCTTAGAATTGGCACAGTCAGGAAAGGTAGAAATCTTTTGCATTAATAGTTCCAAAGTGTGCTGTTAATATTTTAACATATGGAACTGACAGTTGAGAGCTCTGATAGTTAAGGTTGCAGAGGTGTAAACTTTTTTACCCCATCTGTCCACAGCTCTGGCATCCTTATCAGAAGGTATAGGATTATTTGTAGAACTAGCCCTGGCTCCCTTAGGTCCCTGTGTAATGACCTCCAGGTCTGCAGCAGGATTTCTGTACAGGAATTTGAGAGTCTGGTACTCCGTAATACCTGTCTGGTTTGCTGGGAGGGCATCAGGGACTATAATGGATTCATGGAAAACATCTACCACTTCTAAAATAGGGGGGGTGACAAGGGGTCTGTTCTAGGGTAGGTCTAGAAATTCTCAGCCTTTTCTTAGACTGAGGGAAATCCTGAGCTTCCCATTGGAAAAGTTCCCAGATGGTGTGGAGGGTTTCCCCAAAGGAGAGGTCTTCTGGTGGGGAGGCAGAAGGGATGGATTCCTCTGCATCTGAATACTCATAAGCAGTTAGAGATTGCTGTTCCTCTGCAAAATCTGAATTCAGATTCCTCAGAATCTTGTTCTGTCAACAGTTCAGAAGGGTGTCTTTTCCTTTTAGAAGTTATGGCTCGACTGCCCCTAATAAGGGAAATAAGATCCTCCTCCAAGTTAAGCATTTGGGCCTGGGGTGGGAGTAAGAGATGGTGGCTAGAGGTAGATTTTCTAGGGGTGGCCTGGCTTCTAGGCCTAAGAGTATTCATCGGTCTGAGAGAAACGGTAGTCGGGTGTAAAGATGTGGGTTTCTGAATAGAATCGGTAGTGCAAAAGACCTCCTCAGAAGCCGGTGCTTGCGTCGCAGCTCCGGACCCAACCGAGGCAGAGATAACCAAAGGCTCTGAAGATGAAGAAGATTTCTGTGGCATACCGGACTCCGAAAGGGTCTCAGTAGAGGCCTGCGTAGCTATCGCATTGGGCATCAGGGGATGCAAAAGCACCACACTGAATTCCGGAGAACTGATGACCTGCTTAGCGGAAGAGTCGTCGGAAGGCTTAGCCTTGTGTGGCCTGTCTCTATCTTTATCCCTACACTTTTTTGAGGGTCTACGGATTGTTGGCTGACTGACGCCATTTGTGAAGACAGATAACGAAAATACCTGTCCACAAAAATAGCTCTACGCCGAATGGTTCTCACGTTAAAGAGGGCACAGAACAGGCAACAGCTGACATTGTGGTCTGGGTCTACATAAGTGACGCAGTACGAATGGAAGTCAGTGTGTGGGATCTGCTTTCCACAGGCGAGACAATTGTTAACTTTTTTGGACATTGGGACCTCTCTTTCGTGAACAAACTGAATGGGATACTTAATCCACCAAAAAAGTAAAAAAATAATAAATGACCAAACTTGTCCAAGAAAAGAAAAAAGTCCTGGTACCACAAAATAAAATGAATAGTCCACTTTATTGTTTTAACCACAGGAGCAACCAGAATAAGTGCTTTCCGTCTTTGCCACAAGACTTCATCAGATACCCCTTCCACATGTTACAAACCTTTTGTATTCACCTAATTAACCACCAATTATGAATTTAAAAAGACAATGCAAAATACACTTTACTTTCATCCTATATAAAACTATAAGCCAAAACCCATTCAAGCTGTTATATTGTTGCTTCAAAAAAATGAAGCAATTGCATAATGTTATTCAAATATTAAACATAAATATTATAAAAATTATACCATAAACTGCAAAAAAAGTATAATAAAATAAAATATTTGAATAAAATAAAATATTTAATGAAGTGGACGAATTTAAATATTTTATTCATGGTATTCTAGCTGTTAAGGCTACATATACGTTTATGCTACCTGGCAATTTAAACTAAAGATGTCTTCTGAATTAATACTGGTTTGACAGAAATATACTCATTCAATCCAGGTGGTATGTTCGATTTTAACCTGAGTTGCCATTTCAGTTCTTTGTTCAACACCATGTTTTTTATATCACCACCCCCTGAATTGTTTTTAATTATATCTATGATGCCAAATTTATATCCACTAAAGGACCTACAATTGATGGAATGTTTGTATAAAACACTAGTCTCCTTAGTTTTTACATCATAGCCATGTTCGTATATCCTGTCTTTGAATGCCCTCTCCGTTTTACCCACGTAAAACGCGGGGCATCCATTGCACCTAGCCAAATACACTAGCATCTTTGTATTACAATTACCTTTGCAAAATCTGACCCAGCTGCCAAGCCCATTTTGCAGCTGTATATTATTCTCCTTCAGGATGTTGGAACATTGTTTACAACTACCACAAGGGACTGTTGCTTTTTCAGCATACTTGTTTTGAGATAATGGTAACTCGAATGTTCTTTTAAAATTAATACCTGTCCTAAAAGAAAAAGAAGGTGTTTTACCAACCATTTCAAATAGTTCTTTATTCGCCTTCAACATACTCCAATTAGCTTGTACTATCTGCATAAAAGGTCCAGAAAAAACATTGTATTCTATGACACATGCTCTTTGGTACTTATTTGCAGTAACTGTCTTTGTATTGTGAATACAATGTTTGTTATCTTTGCTGATATTTGCCCCAACTACCAGTGGTTTCCCTAGAAGTGGTCTGTATTTGTTACCCCAGCCCCTGTAGACTTCATCCAGTACCCCCTCAATAAATGTATCCGGATATCCCCTCTCAACAAACATAAATAATTGGTGGTTAATTAGGTGAATATAAAAGGTTTGTAACATGTGGAAGGGGTATCTGATGAAGTCTTGTGGCAAAGACGAAAGCGCTTATTCTGGTTGCTCCTGTGGTTAAAACAATAAAGTGGACTATTCATTTTATTTTGTGGTACCAGGACTTTTTTCTTTTCTTGGACATGAATGGGATACTTAGCTTTAGACTTTTCAGCTGTGATCCGAGTTCTGGTAGCGACCGACTGGCACACTTGTAAACTGCTTCTGCTATGGGCTCCACTGCAAGAAAGACTGATGCAATGGCGTCAGCTGCCTTGCTTTTCAGCACTGACGACCTGACGTCAGTCTACAAGCGACAGCAGCTGACACAGAAAAACACTGACTCTGGTATTCGGGCCGGCCAAGGGCTAACCACAGCAGGGATAACCCACAGGTGATGACTGCAACAGTGAAAGATGAAGAACAGCCAATGTTACTTTGTATGAATGCGGAGGCAAACCTTGCTCTGCTCTTAGAAACAGGTCTAATTTGCAGCGCTTTGAAAAAGTACTGGTAAAGGTAACTGCTTCACAAACACTCTGCAGGGAAACAGTTTTGAACAGGCAACAAAGACATTTGATTGCCTAGTAGAATGAACTTCACCTCACTCATTCAAGGACTTAAGTTTGATGGCCATCAGGAGTTGTACTTCAGATACCATTTGGATAGAAGTGATGTCCACTATTAAACGTGTTGCCATGCTACGTACTTAAGCAGCACATTCATTTGCTGGCTCAAAAGGGGAAAGAGTAATTTTTTTAAATAAATTTCAAGTTGTAGACTGGGGCCAGTAATTTTCTGGGGAGATCAAAAAGCGACATTCCCTCAAGAAAATATAACAAAACAGTTCCGCTTAGGCACAAAACCACTCGCCGCTCTTTATTTAGACTTTAAACATTAAAAATATATCAAACGTTTTTCGTTTAAAACAATGTTTAAACTTCTTCAGAAATTGGCAAACTTCAGTACAGTATTAAGCACTTGCTTATGTAGGAAGTAGTTAATAGCTGCCCGCCAAAATTCAAATCAGTAGAGAATTTCTTAAAGTAAAACTTCTGCTTTAAAACATAAAATTATGAATTGTATATGAAACATGCTCAAAGGATAGAGACAGGTTTATTTTAATATTAGGTTAAAATATAATATTTAATTAACATTTTCCTGGGTTTGTTAAATATTATTTGAACTTTTTATGTCAATCTATTGTCCACACTTATAACATTGACGATACAAATAATAAAGATAGATCTAAAACATCTTTACTGCATTTTTTTAGTATATATTTTTTAATAGTTGATAAATAATAATAAGATGTCCTAACGATCCATTTTTTTATTTTTTATAGAAATAGTTATAAGACATTAGTAATATGCAGCGACTTGGGCAACCAGATCGCTAATTAATCAGCTTTCATAAATATTTCATACTGTTACTTAAAATTAGGAAATTTTTATGTATGTATAAACTCAAATACTAGTTCATATATAATAATGGTTGAATTAATTATTGACTAATATTGAATTTGAACCATTCTTTCCTATATATGGTTATACATTCATCTAACAGAAACACCCCAACATACGAACCAGCTGAATATAAATTTTTGTTTTTGTTTTTAATTTTAATTTAGTTACATCTTTAACTGTCAAGATTTATCATATATTTAATTAAAAAATTTTTTTCTTATATTTAATTAAGAAAGTATTTTATCACAAAATTCATTTAATAATAATATAGAAACAGAAGAAGCAGTTGGTCATGATATAGTTATAACATCTGAAGCAGATTTACAAGAACAAGGTATGCATGTTAATGCTCAGACAGACGAGGGACAAGAAGATAATATTAGGAGAAGTGATAGAATAAAGCAATGTAATAATAATAATAATCAAAATAATAATTCCAATAAGAATGGCAACAACAATCAACAATCATCTGCGTCCAACCCTGGATAGGGTTTTCCACGACGAAATCAAAGAAAGCAATGGAACAGGAGAAAAAAACCACAATCACAGGAGATAACATGTGATGAAGAATCAAATGGATTGATACTAGTTAAAAATACGCAGCAAGACTTCACAGTATTCAATTTCTCGTCATTTACTGTTACTACACAACTAGCTAATATTTTAGCAAAAGGTTTAACCTTTGTACCTTCTAACAAAATGGATATAGCTCACACTATATGTGATATTAAATTATTTGCAAGGAAACTGAATCTCAAACAACTTTTGGGTAATCAGGATCCAGCAAACAATCCATTGAGAGTAGCTAGTTGTTACAATCCACCTTTACACAATACGCTTCACACATTTGAGAAAATGTGTGAAATTGATTTAAGGCAATTGCATCAGAAAAAGAAAAAATACTCTTATAATTTATCTAAAGACGAGAGAGATAATCTTAAGTTACTAACGTCAGCTGATGTTAGAATCATGAATCCAGACAAAGGAGGAGGGCTGGTCATAATGGATATGGTGGATTATAACAACAAATTAACCGACCATCTAAGATCAGATGTCTATGAGGAATCATCACTTAATGAATACAATAAAGCAAATCAATTTATTAAAAGCCTGCTGAATGAATTTTTCATAGAGGCGGGAATTGATCTACATCTTTTCAACTACTTAATGATAGAAGCCTCAAAAGTACCAACAATATTTGGAGTTCCAAAAATCCACAAAAACATCCAGAATCCACCATTTAGACCATAGTGGATGGTAGAAATTCTTCCACATATGCTTGTGCCAAGTATGTGGATATGATTCTTAAGAAATTTGTAATTAAGGATGAATGGATTATAAAGGACTCATGGAACTTTTTGGAGAAGATTAATAATTTGAAATATCGGCAATAAAACAATTTTATTTCAATAGACGTGAAGGAACTTTATACTAGTATTCCCCATCAACAAGGCACTGAATGGGTATTAGAAAACATACGTAATAAAAACGCAGAATCAGATGAAATAACTCTCGTAGGAGAACTGTTGGACATAATTTTGTCCTATAATTTCATCTTATTTGATAAGCAATTCTACAAACAAAGGAAAGGAGTTGCGATGGGATTCCCATGCGGATCATGTTTTGCGAATCTAGTAATGTCGCATTGGGAGAAGAATTTTATTTTTAACAACATGGCACTCAAGGACAAAATAATATTCTATGCTAGATTCATAGATGACATCTTAATAATATTTCAAGGAGATGAAAAACAGGCAACAGACATTATAAATTTATTTAATGAGAGCACAAATTTTCTGCGATTTACCCATACTTTCAATGAAGAATCCATTGCTTACTTAGATGTTAAGTTGAGCAAGAACAGATTAAATGAATGTTATGAAGCGAACATTGAAATCAACTTATTCTAATACATTTTTGCACTTCTCCAGTGAACATCCAATACACCAGAAAAAATCGGTGGTAAAAGGACAGCTCGTCAGAGCAGCACATATGATTACAACTGATATAGAATTTGATCAAGAATGTTTATTATTAAAACAGATGTTTATTAACAGGCAATATCCCTCTAGCTTTTTGGATCCCTTATTAGAAGAAGTTAAAACAAAAAGACAAGTGGGTTATTTTATTCCCATATTAAAGCAGAAATGTGTAACTATCTCAAAAGAAGGAGCCCAAAACACTCATTACGGGCAAACAATTGCAAGAGGACGATCAAACAGGGAAAACTACAATTCAGCGTGTATATTAAGGTTTTCTATAGATTTCAGCAGTATTAAGGAGATAATACTGAAAAATTGGAATATCCTTAATGATGATCACACATTAATTTGTAAGTTAGGCCCTGTGCCCAAAATTATATGTAAGAAGGGCTTCAATCTTAAAAACATCTTGCAAAAGCATCAAAACAACAAACCACCAATAATGAACAGAGGAATGGGACAATGTGGAAATTGCCCTTACTGTTTGTACATGTCTCCAGGAATATCAGCAATTATTAATGCGTATAAAGCCCACATAAAAGGGAAATTTAACTGCAACTCTAAAGGAGTGGTGTACTTAGCCTCCTGCCAATGTTGCCCCTGTTTTTATATTGGAAAAACGGAGAGGAGGCTAAGGGACAGGGTGTATGAGCATTTGAGAAGCATCAACCTACAAAAGGAAGATAATGCTCTAGCAAGACATGTTATTGAATACCCTAATCATAAATTCTGCTTTAAAGTCATCTATCAACTAAAGCAAGAAATGAGAGGGGGTCCATTTAACTTACTATTAGAGAAATCTGAATTGCTATGGCAAATCAAATTGAATGCCTTCACTTATCCAGGTCTGAATGAAAAATGCTCAATTATGAGCCTGTTAAAATTGAGAAGTTTAGAAAGATAGTTAATTTTACATAATTACAGAGCACTAGTATATTTAATAAACATAAGAAAATAGGGGGGAATTTGTTTATAATAACAATATTTACAATATTTTTACACAAAGAATTTCATAAAGTGGACAATTTTGTGATAAAATACTTTCTTAATTAAATATAAGAAACATTTTTTTTAATTAAATATATGATAAATCTTGACAGTTAAAGATGTAACTAAATTAAAATTAAAAACAAAAACAAAAATTTATATTCAGCTGGTTCGTATGTTGGGGTGTTTCTGTTAGATGAATGTATAACCATATATAGGAAAGAATGGTTCAAATTCAATATTAGTCAATAATTAATTCAACCATTATTATATATGAACTAGTATTTGAGTTTATACATACATAAAAATTTCCTAATTTTAAGTAACAGTATTAAATATTTATGAAAGCTGATTAATTAGCGATCTGGTTGCCCAAGTCGCTGCATATTACTAATGTCTTATAACTATTTCTATAAAAAATAAAAAATGGATCATTAGGATGTCTTATTATTAATCAACTATTAAAAAATAAAAAATATATAATAAAAAAATGCAGTAAAGATGTTTTATATCTATCTTTATTATTATTTTTATCGTCAATGTTATAAGTGTGGACAACAGATTGACATAAACAGTTCAAATAATATTTAACAAACCAAGGGAAAATGTTAATTAAATATTATATTTTAACCTAATATTAAAATAAACATGTCTCTATCCTTTGAGCATGTTTCATATACAATTCATAATGTTATGTTTTAAAGCAGAAGTTTTACTTTAAGAAATTCTCTACTGATTTGAATTTTGGCAGGCAGCTATTAACTACTTCCTACATAAGCAAGTGCTTAATACTATACTGATGTTTGCCAATTTTTGAAGAAGTTTAAACATTGTTTTAAACAAAAAACGTTTGATATATTTTTAACGTTTAAAGTCTAAATAAAGAGCGGCGAGTGGTTTTGTGCCCAAGCGGAACTGTTTTGTTATATTTCACCGGTTTGGAGATTTTTGTTTTCGTTGATTCCCTCAAGAAAAGCTTTAACACTGTTATAAATTATGTAGAAATTCAACTGTGGACAAGATAAAGAAGACAGATTGACTTTAACGGAGATATGGACCAGCCCTGCCATAAGCAAATTACTTAAGACATTTGAGAATCTGCTGAACAGTTGATTTCTGAGGAGGACTATGAGCTGTGTACCACAAGGAAAATCTTTTCCATTTGCCCATTTCCTAGCACTGGGCTTGACTTCTGGAGTAAAGATCTCACTCTGTGCTATCAAGGCTCTATCATCCATGCTGTCAGCATAACACTAGTGAAACCAGGATGCACTTGGATGTCCCCCAGTTATGTTCAAGTACAATTAGTTTGAAAGGTCAAGGGATTTTCTTTTTTCACATCCAGGAGCACGGACAACCAAGAATGCTTCAGCCAAAATGGCATTGCTAAAAGTACAGCTACCCAGTCCTTCCTTGTTTTCAACAATACTTTCAAGATCAGACATATGAGACAATCTATAAAGCAGACCCTTCTCCAGTGGATGGAGAATGAATTGGCCTGCAAGCTTGCTTGCAAATTAATCTTGATGATGACCTTTGACCCAACAGTTCTGAAAAGAAGGTCTATTAGGGGTGCATCCACAGATACATACTGCAACTGAAGGTGATTGGTTTCAGTGTCTGTGGATGAGGGCATACTCTGCAGCTCTGCTTGACCATTCTGTCATAAACTGACTGAAGGAGGAGGTACTTTCTGCAAGGAAGTTTCCTAAACACAAAGTTTACCTACACAGCTGACAGGTAGGTGTCTGCCTGTTTCCAGTGTTGTTGGTCACCATTAATTACCAGTACTTAGCTTCTAAATATCTTTGAAAACTTGAATGGCAGAGATCAGTGTCATCATCTTAACACTGACACTGAGAAGCTCTCACACTCTGCCAAAACCTTCTGTGAGGGAAAGGGTTTGTTTGCTTTTGCTTTCTTGTATTTTGTATTTTATTGCCATCATCTCTTATTTGCATTCTGCTTTGGATTGCATATTAAAACTAAGAAGGAGACACCACATATGTGAGTCACACAGAAATTAAATTTTTCCCACCCTGGTGCTATTGTGTTCTTAAACTCAACTAACTT
Organism: Protopterus annectens; assembly: GCF_019279795.1. Lineage (NCBI taxonomy): Eukaryota > Metazoa > Chordata > Ceratodontiformes > Protopteridae > Protopterus > Protopterus annectens. The sequence goes on along the minus strand of NC_056739.1, from coordinate 1,087,676,606 downwards.
TCTAGTTGACTGCCTTTATGTTAATTTGACCACGTATCTCCTTACCTCTCCTCTTTCAATGACTATTGTGAGTAAGCAAAAAATTATAATTTTGTTAAATCACTCCCCCTTCAACTATTTAAATTTATTGTCCATCCCATTTTATTCCATCGAACCAGAATACAAAGCACTCCACCCCCTTTAAATATATCTTGCTCTTTTAAAATGAGTGGTTCTCCACTTAGATAGCGAAAGCTTAAGTTACCCCCCTCAATCATATCTAACAGCTTAGTGCACACTGCAGTGCTTAGGATATTAACCCATTTTTTTCCATCTTACCTTTAAAATCTGCAACATCTATTGCAAGGCCACCAATTATTGGACAGCCCACATTCTGCCTCTCAGTACTCATCTTGGAATTAGTGCTTCTGTTTTCTCCTGGTGAGAGGAGGAGCACAAGGACATTACTTCCTGAAGACTGCTGATCACCGGAAAGACTAACAACTTGCTTTGTAGGTGACATCTTGGAATTTGGGCTTATATTCTGCTCCTGGTGAGAGAAGAAGAGTGCACTGATTCCTGACCGTTTCTGGTTGGGCAGTGAGTATCTGTGCTTGATGTTCCTGATTAGTCTGGTTGTTATTCAAGGCATCTATTAGGAAAAGGCTACAACAAGCCTACAGACCCTGGCATCATCTGGGAAAAAACTGTGGATCACCAAACAGGCTGTGGCCTGCTTCTCATCTTGGGATTGGTGCCAATGTATTGCTTCTGATGAGAAAAACAAAGGAGTATTGTATGCTAGAAGAGTGAAGCTGTGGCAAGACCAGCACTAGTAGTAGCCAGGTAGTGGCCATTAATGTGACTCCCTTCTTTTCATCATTCTTGATGATTTAATTTTTGTTTTCAGTAAGTACTGCTTGATTTGTTTCTACCTTCAGAATATCTGCCTAAATACTTCATCCTTAAATTTTCAGGGTCTACTTAGTTAAATTAGTTTCCCCTCAAGCGTTTGTCAGTGCCTGTATAGACAGGTACCTTGAGTGACATTATCCTGTAAAAGCAGAATTGAAATTTCACCAATACCTAGTGCACACAGGATAACTAGTTTGCAGTGACAAGCACTGTCCCCAGAGTTGCAAACCGGACACTCTGGACATTGCTTTATATTCTCACTCCAATTGCCATGGATATGAACTTTCCCACTATCCGTTACCAGCTTGGTAGATATAGGCATCCTAGGCAATGTAGAAATTGCCTCATGTTTACTGACCACCAATTATTTCACAAACAAACTGATATGATATGTGAGACATATATTTACACCATGTCACTGGAGGTAAAGCTCTCACATAAAAGTACTCCTAATGTCAATAAAGTTGTCAATACTGTCACACATGCTGCACCCATCACACACAATTCAAAGCAGACATACAGACACTTCCTAAACCTCAAAGATATCCTGGATGAAGTACACATAACAAACAACATCAGCAGCGCCAAATGCACGCTCTCAAAACAACATCCACATCAACACATACAGCCAGATCTCATGGAGCCTCTACATTTAAGCCCATAAGGCATAACACCACACAATCCAACATTCTGGTCATTGCAGACACCATTATGAGATACACTGATATACCGCTCGACAGACTGAGTAAGGAGAAAGTCATGGTCAGTTGCTTATCAGGGGCTAAGATCCACCCCATTACGCACACACTCAGGTCATTGGACCACAAGTACCAATATGACTCAGTCATAGTTCATGTGGATGTAAATGACCTGAAATGTACCTCCCTAGGCTGGCTATATGAACAGAGACATCACTGAGCTCTTGTAATGTGTGCCCCCAGGCAGGTAAGAGCCCAGCACTGAGCAGCATTTTACCTTTTCCAAGGATGATACCACAATACGAACAAAATGATAGCAGACTTTAATAGGTTCATAGCTTGGTACTGGGCTATCTGCCCGAAGGCATATATTAGCCCAGCCAGGTTGTGCGGTATTCACTGCCCCTTTAGTAGTTCCCTAGACCCTTGTACTAGCAGCTAGTACCCTTGGCCCCTATCTAGTAGTGCTGTTGGTGTGATCCCCGGTGTGAACTTTCTGTTACCCATCCACTCATCAAGGTTCCTCTTGAAGAGTGATAGTGAGGGGCTCTGTCTTATGTAGATTGGGACCCTGTTCCATAGTAAGGGAAGTCTCTGCAAAGGGAATCTACCCCTCCAGCATGTTCTATTCATTGTTGAGTCGAGGTTTATATCCCTATAGCGTGTAGCTCGAGTAGATTTGGTTTTGCTAAGATGCAGCATGTTCAACAATTCTGGGTTGGACGGGACTCTGTACGTTAGACAGAGATCGCCTCTGAGAAAGCGGTATACAACAGAGAACAGTCTTAGCTTTTTCAATCGTGCTGCATAGGGCAACTGTTTGTGGTCAGTAATCCTCTTGGTTAGGTACCTCTGTGGTCTCTCCAGCTGCTGGAGATGTCTAGCCAGGTACATTCCAATTGGTGCATTGTACTCAATAATGGGTCTGATGAGGGAAGAGTAGAGGGGCACCATTACATCCTTAGATCTTGAATGTACGTCAGACATAGCAATTCAGAAACCAAGAAAATCTAAAGGTATTACTGCTCAATGCTAGGAGTCAAAAAAAAAAAAGTCAAAGTAAACTTTACAGTCATGCAGGACTACACACGTGTAGCCTAAATTAAATTTTGTGCATCAGTTCAATTCTTGAGATTACAAAGGACAGTAAAACAACACATACAAGTAGAGGAGTAAACTTAAATACAATACTACTCCCAATACATGTAAGAAAGAGCAGACACATTTATTAACTCAATACAAAAAGAATACCCTCCCTTAAGTTAACTTCCCCATTTAAAGTAATAAAAAACAAACTACAGATTGCAAAATGCCTAAGTTAATTGTCTAATACTGCACTTGAATGGGTTAAATAATACTGGCTTATGGATATAATGAATAAATATTGCACTTACTAGGAACTTATACAAGTATAAATTGCACAAACAAATATGTCCAGACCCCTGGGACTACTACCAGAGTTCAGAAGTATAATAACTGTAGGGTAGAAACCGTTGTTGAATCTTGTAGTCCTGGACTAGATGCTGCAATATCTTCTGCCCGATGCCAGATGCTTAAACAGTCTATGCGCAGGATAAGTGGTGTCCTGTATTATTTTGGTGGCTCTTCGGATGCTTCTTGCAGAATAAAGTTGTATCGATGGAATACTGGAACCTGTTAACTTCTCTGCAACCCACACCACTATCTGTAGCACCTTCCTTTCTGTAACTGTGCATCTTCCAAACCACACTGTGAAGTGGCAGTTGAGGATGCTCTCTGTTGCACCTCTATAGATGGTGGAGAGGACATGAGGAGGAAGCTTAGCTTTCTTCAGCCTTCTCAAAAAGTGATGGCATTGGTGTGCTCTCGAACAGCTGGCTGGTCTTTCCTGACAACGACATTGCCCCCCAGCACCAAGTGATCAGAGATGCCATCTCCTCTCTGTATGCCCATCATCCTTTGTGATGAGCCCCTTGACTGTGGTGTCATCAGCAAATTTGATATGGTTGAACTTATGCTTAGCAAAGCAACTGTGGGTCAGGATGGTGAATAACACAGCCCTATGGAACCTGGTATTAATCGTGATGCACTTTCATGTGTTCTTACCTGAACATACCCTCTGATCTCTCAATCAGAAAGTCCAGGATCCGGTTAAAGAGATGTTTTACTGACTCCTAAACATGCCAGTTTTTCTATCAGTTCCATTGGTACCACCATATTAAAAGCAGAGCTGAAGCCAATGTCTTTGCCATCAGCCGTGGATCTGTTGGAACTGTAAGCAAACTGCAGAGGGTCAAAATCAGGAGGTAGCTATAATGACAGATGCTTTTTGATCAGCCGCTCAAAACATTTCATAACAGTGGATGTCAGAGCGACTGTTCTATAGTCATTAGGGCTGGAAGGGGTGGTTTTCTTAGGTAGTGGGATGATGTTTCCTTGTAGCATGAGGGTACTTTCACCATGGCAAGAGAGGTGATAAATACTTCCGTGAGCACTGTGCACAGTTGATCAGCACAGCCTTTTAACACCTTGCCCAGTAAGGCATCTGGACCAGCAGCCTTCCTGGAGTTCATCTTCCTTAGCTCTCTTACCTCCTCTGTGCTGAGGCTGAGTACAGCATCCTTTTCATCAGTGGGTAGCTTTAGTGTCAACTTGTTGTTTCTTTCTTCAAATCTGCCAAAGATGATATTCAAACTATCCAGGAATTTGATGCTGTCCTCACACTGTGCTGACCTGATTTTGTAATCAGTGCTCTCCTGTGTGCCTTGCCTCCTTTATGTCGTCAAAGTCACTCTGCACCTTTCTGCCATACTTCCTCTTAGCTTCCTTTATACCCCTCCTCAGATTACCTCTTGCTACACTTAGGGCAGCCTTATAAGCTGCATTTCTCTCCTTCAGAAGCTCATATACCTTAGGGGTGAGGCATGGCTTCAGTGCACTTTAAAATGTATGCCATCACTAACTATTTCAGTGTATTCATCAATGTTCAGATGCTGATTCACTGTGGCTGCCTCCTTGAACATATCCCAGTTGGTTCTATCAAAGCAGTCTTGAAGGCCTTCCATAGCCCCCTCAGGCCATACCCTGATTTGTTTCTTTGTTGGTTTCTCTCTAACCAGTGCATAGCAAGATGGTATAATGGTCAGAGTTTCCCATTTGTGGAAGTTGCACTGCCTAAGTTTACGTACACCTTGTCCAGGATATTATCACCCCTTGTAGGAACGTCCAAATACTGATGGTAGTGCTACTTTGGTATCTGCTTTATTAGTGTCACCTGCTACCAAATGCACAAAGTCAGGATATTTGCTCGGCAGCTCACCAATGTGATTGCATAGCTTATTTAGAGCCTCAGTGGTATTAGCACTAGGTGGGATATACACCACTGTAACACTGATCCCATTTAGCTCCCTAGGCAAGTAAAATGGTGTACATTTAATGGAAAGGAACTCTCCAGTTCTCAGAGCAGTGTGTTAGTATGATTTAACAGTTGCTGCACCATCTTTTGTTCACATAAATGCAGATTCCACCTCCTCTGGCCTTTCCACATAGTGTATGGCTTCCATTTGCACAAAACAGTATGAAACTCTCTAAATTCACTGCACTATCATTTATCTCATCATGGAGCCAGATCTTAGTAATCAAATATAAACACGTATTTCTCAACTTGTTCTTATTTGCGAGTTAAAGTCTCATCTTGCTATTCAGTGATATCACATTAGCTATCAGTATAGTTGGTAACACAGGTCTGTAAGTAGGTTGCTTTTAACTTTACATAGATACCTGCTCTGCATCTTCTTTTCCTTGTTCTCCGACATCTCTTTCTCTTTTTCCTTCTCCAGCATATTCCAGAAACCTATCCTACCAGTTTCAGGCACTTTAGAGTGCGTAGAGTTAAAATTCCCAGCTGCTGTAGCTCCATACAAGTAGTATGCCCCAGATACTCCGCAGACTTCAAGGCATCCAACCAGCAACATGTAGAAGTTGACTGTTTAATTTCTACTAACTTCTGTCTACTGCATATCTCTAGAACAAGCTGACACAGCCACAAAGGGTGTCACCCTTTTTAAAGTTTTCTTCACCCTACAGAATGCTGACTGTGTGGTCAATGAGACATAGTTTAAAGCCATGGAGAGCACACAGAGTGTGCACGGTTATAATGCCTTCCGCACATTTAGGCCAGCTACTTCACAGGCAGGGGCTAAGGTGGAGAATATACTTCAAAGGTGGTCAAACAGGACAATCCACTTGAGCTACTCCATGTTCAAATCACCATAGGCATAATCCAATACCACTTGCTTGTAAGCTATAGATCCCCCTCTATGACCCAGGAAACCCATACCCCGTATTTAAACTTACTGGAAACACTCACCATCTAATCCAATACTATATTCATTGATGACTTTAATTACCCCACTATTAACTGGGAATCCTATACATCACCAAACTTATAGGCACAGAGATTTCTGGATTTTGTAAACACAAACTCCCTGGACCAGACTGTCAATACACTAACCAGGGGTGCAAACATACTGGATTTGGTCCTCACTAATATGGGAGAGTGCTGCATACCCCCTAGTGTAATGTCTTCCTTGGTAAGGTCAGACCACAAAATGGTGTCCTTTGAACTAAAAATAAAATGCGGACCCCCAGCTAACCCTGGAATATTCAGGAACTACTCTAAGGCTAACTTCCTGCTATTAACTGATAACCTGGTAAACTTTCAAGCCCCCATAAACCCTGAGAACACTGCTGACTATGCAGAACTGTTGACAGAAACCCTACACAATCATGTTAATAGCTGCACCAAGCCAAATGTACCTACAAGGAAGAAGTACAGAACTAACTAAAAAAAAAGGTATACTGGTGGAATCACAAAACTCAATAGGCTATACAATGGAAGAAAACCATGGCAAAAATTAGCAGGTGCAGCACCAGCAGGATAAAAGCACTCTCATTATACTAAACAAACAACTCTGAGGACAAATGAAGTCTATCAAAGCCAAATTTGTGGTAAATGTGGCCTCCCAGGCCAAGGACAACCACAAGGCATTCTTTAATAATGTCTGCAACCTCAAAGGCAATACACAGTTGTGTGCAGAGCTCATTGTAAATAGAGCCACCTATACTGAGCCAAAGGATACAGCAAACCTACTGGCCGACAAATTCAGCTTCAACGTTACCCCTCTCTCCCCTCAACCTTCTCTTAGGAAATACCATCAAATATAACTCTCTTTGCCATCACTAGGAACAAGTCCTTAAAGGTCTAAGGCCAAGAACACTGCATCAATGGGACCAGACAATATCCCAGGATGCCTTCTAAATAGCATGAAACATTATCTATCAGGCCCCTCTGGAATTACTACTTAACTCTAGCCTTCAAATAAACTTCATGCCTCATGAAAAGGACAGCAACAGTCATCCCTCTGCATAAAGGCCATCAACAGACCCTGGAAATGACAGACTTATACGTCTCACAAGTCTTGTATGCAAAGCCATGGAAATAATTATCACGGAAATGATCAATAATGATACAGTAAACCTCCAGACACTGGACCCAAACCAGTTTGGTTCTGTCAAGGGCAGGTCATGCCTACTCAGCCTAGTGAACTTCTTTGAGAAGGTCACCAAAATAATAGATGAGGGCAAAATGGTTCACACTGCCTACCTTGACCTGGCCAAAGCATATGACACAATACCAGACTCTGGCATTGTTGACAAACTCAAGTGGTTAGGTACAAACCTGCATGTTACCCACTGGATAGCCAACTGTGTCAGACAGAAACCAGGAAAGTTAGAATTGGGGAGGCAACCTGTACAAAGAGGCCAGTCACAAGTGAAGTCCATCAGGGATCAGTCTTTGGACCACTACTTTTGGGCATTTACTTCCCTGAAGTCAAGGTCAATGTCAATGGTCTCTGGCTAACTAAATTTGCAAATGATTGCAAATTAGGAGCTGTCATTGAATCCCACACTGACACAAATGTTCTCCAGGAAGGACTGACAGACAAAAAACTGGTGTGTCAGCCATGGACTAAAACTAAATGCCAAGAAATGCATAATAGTATCCATTGGAAAGTCATCCACCCCGGTAACTATATTGACAACATACCCCTTAAGAGTTGACCCAGTAATCAGGGAATTAGGAACACATATAGACAGTAATCTAGCCTTTCACTATTATGTGTTTACATTACTGAGGAAATCTTTCTATGTTGCACAACAAGTAAATGAAGATGTGTCATCTAGATCCAAGGAAGTCATTGTTACACTGTATTTGGCATTCATCAGACCTATCAAAGTACAATGCTCCCTTTGGTATGTAATTAACCAGCCATATTCAACAATTAGAACATCCACAGAGGTTCCTCACTGAAAGAATACAGGGCATAAATAAAATGTCCTATGCAGACCACCTCAAGGCTCTATCCCTGTATTCTGTCTCCTACAGGCTACTGACGGGAGATCTATGCCTGGCATACGGGGCATTGTCAGACCCCACTCTGATGGGTCTCCTGCATATCCACAAAACAAATAGCACCAGAATTACCCATTAGAAAGACTTGCACCTTGCCTGTGATATAATCAGAACCTGCTGGAGAGATAGGTATGTATCCCAGAGACTACCCCTTAACTTGAACAGTCTCCTCATCCATGTGAAGCAGAGTTCCTCTCTGACCCAATTCATGTACAATTTGGACAACTGGATGGGGAAAAGGAAAATCATCTCTTGTTTGGCACCTATGTCTCTACTGGACATGGGCAACCTGTAAATGGTATATCTCCCAGGCCCCTGATTGCAAATGTTTCACCTCCCAAGCCCCTGCTTACACTTATTAAATGTACCAGAACTTGTCAGATATTTGGGGTGCAAGCTTAAAAAGGCCCTTGTCGTCTTTAGCCTATTAAACACTTCTGAAAAAAAAAAAAAATATATATATATATATATATATATATATACACAGTCCTATTCGCCATAAATCCTGCACTAGTCACTAAGAGATCCCGTGTCAAAGCTTAAGTTTCTGATTACCTGTAATGCCCCAGTGTCAAAGCTTAAGTTTCTGATTACCTGTAATGCCCCCGTGTCAAAGCTTAAGTTTCTGATTACCTGTAATGCCCCCGTGTCAAAGCTTAAGTTTCTGATTACCTGTAATGCCCTCCAGTGTCATGCCTGGAAACAGGAGGTCATGGGTAAAGTTACATCTAATGAGTGCAGGTGCTACAGCCATACATTTCTCAAGTATCACTGAACCTTACACAAAGTTTTGTCATGGGGACTATTGAATCAAAGCTGAAATGTATAACAGGATGCTGAAGACTTCATTGTCCATTAAGTACTGCCTCTTGATGAGCTCCTGGAATAAAGATATGAGAAGGAAGACCTCATCCTAAGGGAGAAACATTTTGCTTTCAGAACTGTCCAAGAATAAACCTGGAAATATCTTGAGCTTTTAGGGAGATGGTTGAATTCTGCATACTTATAGAAAGCCCTAGGCTGGTCAAAGCATGAATAGGTCAGATTAAAGACTACCTAAAACGCTTCCTCTGAATGAGCCTGGCTAGGCAGTCATCCAGGTAGATTTAAATGCGTGTCTGAGATAGGCAAAGACAGGTGCTAAGCAGTTGGTAAACATCCTGGAAGAAGTGGAAAGCCCAAAGGTCAGGAATGAAAAAGTACAGTTTTGTACCTACCATAAATGTAGATGTTCGAGTGCGCATACAGCTGCAGTCATCACACTTGGGTTATCCTGCCGTCAGGCGGGTCCTAAGTCGGCCGAATTCCAAAGTCTAGGTCCGGCGTCTGTTGTCGTCGCTTCTTCCCTGACGCCAGTGCGGCAGGGGTATAAAAGAGGCAGCCGACGCCATTTTCTTCAGTTTTTCTTGCCCCAGATGTCAGGTGCCTCCAGAAAGGAAGGCAAAACATGATGTCATGCAAACATACATAAGTAGATAAATCAAAACAGTAGTTGCCAGCAAATACACCATAAAGGAATACCCCAAATAGATTGTATGTTAAAGGTGTTTGTCATAAGCCCTGTCCTAAGAGGGGATGGAGGGAGGGTAACCTGGACTGCAGCTGTATGTGCACTCGAACATCTACATTTATGGTAGGTACAAAACTGTACTATGTTCATCGTGCATACAGCTGCAGTCATCACACTTGGGTAGAATCCCAAAGCTAAGTAAGGGTGGCTGGTACTAAGTGGAATTAGGAGGGGCTAGAATGCCCTGTAGGACTGCTGTGGCAAAGCCCGCTCTAGATTTTGAGTATAGTGGAAGGTGGTACTGCTTGGAGAAAGTGTGCAGTGAACTCCAAGTAGCTGCTTCCAAAATGTTCTTGGTAGGGACCCCCATGAGGAAAGCTGCTGAGGTAGCTGTAGCCCTGGTGGAGTGGGATCTGATGTATACAGGCACTGATTTTCCATGAAATGAATAACAAAAGCGTATGCAGTTGGCTATCTATTTTGAAACAGTCTGTTTGGAAATAGCCTTTCCTTGAGCACCTGTAGCATAGGACACAAAGAGCTGCTCAGATTTCCTGAATGACTTTGTTCTGTCCAAGTAATAACGAAGTTGCCTGTGAATGTCCAAGGAATGTAGTAGCCTCTCGCCTTTGTTCTGTGGATTTGGATAAAAGGTAGGTAAATGAATAGACTGATTCAAAGCCACACTGGATACTACCTTTGGCATGAAGGTAGGGTTGGTTCGTAAGGAAACCCTGTCCTGATGGAAAATGATGAATGGTTGCACAGCCATGAGGGCCTGTAGCTCCGAAACTCTGCGTGCTGAGGTAATAGCCAGAAGGAAGGCTGTTTTCCATGACAAGTATTGTAGGTCTGCTGAAGAAGCAGGCTCAAAAGGAGGCAGTGTCAGCTTCTCCAATACGAAGTTGAGGTCCCAAGCTGGAGCTGGTGGTGTCCGTGGGGGTTTTATATTTTTTGCCCCTCTGAGGAACTGCCTTAATAGAGGATGTGAGAATAAAGGAGGATTTGTATTGTGCTGAAATGGCTGAAGCGTGGATCTTGATGGAAGAGAAGGAGAGGTCACTGTTTAACATCTCAGTTAGGTACTGTAAAATCTGAGGTATATTTATTACCCAAGGATTCTGACCCTTTGCTTGATTCCCGGGACAAAATCGTTTCCATTTGGCGGAGTAGGTTTTTCTAGTAGAGGGTCTCCTGGCCTCCAAGATGACATCCTGTACCTCCTTGGAGAGGAGAGTTTGTTGGTAAACTAAGGTATTTCTCCATGCAGCTAGATTTAGAGTTCTGAGCTGGCTGTGAAGGGTCTTGTAGTTGTGCTAGGACAACAGAAGAGGAACTTGAGGAAGGATCCATGGTGGTGAGTGTGACAGGCTCTTTAGGAGAGGATACCAGTGCTGTTGTGGCCAGTCTGGAGCAATGAGAATCATTTGTGGCCTCTCTGCTCTGGTTTTTAATAGGACTTTGGCCAGTAGAGGTAGAGGCGGGAAGGCATAGACTGTCAATGTTGTCCAATTGAAAGAGAGTGCGTCCACTTTCCAGGCCTGTGGATGATAGGTCCTTGAGCAGAATTTTTCCAACTGGTAATTTCTGTGGGTAGCAAATAGATCTATGTCTGGCTGTCCCCATGCCTGAGTTATCTTTGAGAAGACTTGAGGATGCAACTTCCATTCGTGTGGGTCTGTCATATTTCTGCTTAAGTTGTCTGCCAGTGTGTTTTCCTTCCCTGGCAGGAATTGTGCCTGTAGTTGAATTTGTAATTCCAGTGCTGTGTTCCACAGGGTCATGGCTTGCCTGCACAGGGGGTATGAATGCGTTCCCCCCTGTTTATGTACCACATGACTGTGGTGTTGACTGTCCTTATTAATAGCTGGCCTGGATGCAGTAGGTCTTTGAAGGTCATAAGAGCATTTTATACGGCTAGCATCTCCTTTTGGTTGATGTGTAGGTGCATCTCTTTTTGGGACCATTTTCCCTGAATACACTGACCTGCCATGTATGCTCCCCAGGCGTAGTCTGAGGCGTCTGTTGTGATGATTTGAGTTGCTTGTGGTAAACAGAAAGGAAGACCTGTGTTTCTTTGGCATGCTTGAGCCCACCACAAAAATTCCTTTTGAAGGCATGGAATGAGTGGTATAATTGTTTCCAAGCTGTGGCTGTGTTGAGACCATAAGTTTTTTAGGTACCATTGTAGTTTCCTCATATGCAGCTTTGCAAATGGTATTAGTAGGATGCAAGATGCCATGAACCCCAGAGCCTGCAGGATTTTCCTTGCAGTTAGCCTGGTTAAAGTTGCCATTTTGTTGAAGTATTGAGACAGTTGCCCTTGTTTGTCTGGCGTGAGGTAGGCCATCTGGGTTGTTGTATTTAAGCTGGCACCCAGAAAATTATCTGTTGAGAAGGTATTAGTTTTGATTTCTTTTTGTTCACTGTGTACCCAAGGCAGTTTAACAGTTTTATTACAAACGCCAGATGTTGCAATAGAAGGTCCTTTCTGTCTGCTTGGATCAGGCAGTCATCCAGATATGGGTAGATTTGGATTCCTCATTGTCTGCAGAAGGCAATTACTGATGCCAGGCATTTCATAAACACTCTGGGTGCAATAGATAAGCCAAAGGGCAATGCAGAGAATTGGTAATGGGTTGAACCTGCAAGAAATCTGAGGTATCTTCTGCAATCTTGTCTGATAGGGACATGCAGGTATGCCTCCTTGAGGTCCAACGTTACCAGCCAAGACTCCTTGCCCAGCATGGGAAGAAGCTGCTGTAATGCGAGCATCTTGAATTTTGGTACCTCTAGAAATGTGTTTAGAATAGATAGGTCTAAGATGGGTCTCCAATCTTTGTCCTTCCTTGGTACCAGAAATAGCCTTGAATAAAAACCTTGACCTTGTTCTTTTGCAGGTACCTCTTGAATTGCTTTCATATTCATGAGAGCAGAAATTTGCCTTTGTGCCTCTGCCCATTGATTTTGTGGCAGGTTTGGCATGCCTCTCATTTTTGCAAGGGTGTGAAAGTGGAACCTGTAACCTCTGTCTATAATATCCAGAATCCATTTGTCCTGTGTAACAATGTGCCAGTTTTTTGAAAATAAGGCCAGTTTTCAGCCCAAAGGTGCTGCCATTATATCTTTGTTTGGCAGGCATAGGGGAAAGTCATTGCATCCGTTTTCTAAATGACTGTGGCCTATCTTCTCCACCTCTGGGGGCTGGTGATTGCCACTGTCTAGCTCTGTAAGATCCTTGAGGTTGTCCTCTACCCCTTGGGCATCTGTATCTGCCCCTTTGGAGTCTGTCCATGGTTGGAAAGGACCAATTTTTGAAGGCCAGTTTCTGCTGAAGCGTGGAGGCTGCACCTGCAAGAAATCTTTAACTGTTTGCATAGATTTCGCTTTTTCCTCCATTTTCTTTAGTACCTCCTCAGCTTTAGCACCGAACAATACCATCTGATAACTTTGCTTTGACATGATCTGGTAAGGTTTGCTCTTTGAGCCAAGCATGTCTACGTATGACAGACCCCGTGACAGCAGCTTTGCATGGGGCCTCTAAAGCATCAAAACCACACTGCAAGGTATGTTTCCCCACTTGTTCTGCTCCATGCAACAAATCCTGCAACTCTTTCAAGTCTGGCTGTTCTGTTTGTGTCATTTTGCCTTTCAGCTGAGACAGCGAGAACTGTTGGGATTTTAACATATGAAATTGACAGTTTAATGCCCTCATGGTTAAAGTGGCTGATGTATACACCTTTTCCCCCACCTTTCTAATGCTCTAGAATCTCTTTCTGAAGGCAAAGGGTTTTTAGCAGTAGAGGCCTTAATCCCCTTGGGACTCTGTGAAATTGTTTCTGGGTCAGCAGTATGGCTTTTATAAAGGAACTGGTGAGAATCAGGAACCCGGTAATATCTGTCTGGTTTAACAGGGGCTGGAGGTAAAGAGTCTGGATTAAGACTGGCTTCTGCGTACACATCATCCAAAATATTTAAGACAGGAGGGATAGCCAGGGGCCTATGCTGGGGAAGTAGTAGAAATTCCCTGAGCCTTTTCTTGGAATCTGAGAAATCTTGGCCTTCCCAGTGGAAGTGCTCTCTCAATGTATGCAGGGTTTCCCCAAAAGAGAAGTCCTCATGGGGGGAGACCGAGGGAATAGACTCCTCAGCATCAGAGTCTTCAAATGGGGAATAGGTGTAATCCTGGTCCTCAGAATGGTCTGAAGTAACAGAAGCCTGGTCTGAGGAAGGGTAGTCTTCCTCCAACCTGGGTCTTTTGTCTGAGGGGGGTTGAGAACCACTGATGAGAGTAATCAAATCCTCAGCCATTTTAAGCATCTGTTTTTTAGGCATGGGGCCTTGTTTTTTAATTTTCATTGCAGCTTTGGACTTAGTGAATGATTTAATAGAGGAGGTGGTAGGCCTGAAAACGCCTTCAGAAATGGCAGGCCTCGCTGAAATTTCGGTTTCCCCGCCAAGAGTGGTGTCGGTATCTGAAGTGGGAATGGAGACCGGGGATCCTGCGGCCTCGGGTACTGAAGTCGCCAGTAAAAAAGTTTCATCGGTAGTCAGGGGCTGCGTAGGCGCCTCGCTGAGAACCGGAGAACCGGTAGTCGGCCTAAGAGTGATCTCAGTACTCTGTGCAGGCCTCGGATGTCTATCCTTATCCTTGCGTCTTTTGCCTAAAACTGGCGTCGGTGCATCCGACAACATGATATAATTAAATTTTTTGCCAAAATAATGAAGGGCGAACTCCACAAGGCACTACTAAAGGATGTACAGCCTGACATTGATAATCTGAAAGTCTGTTATCCTTGAAAATGGTTTATGGCTGAGAAATGCAAAATAGGGCTAAAGTGACCTTTCTTAAAGTGTCTGTAATAAAAAGTCCATGATACCTTGTGATGGTGGCACTCATCAGCCATACAAGCAAAAAGTTGACCTATGACTTGTTCCCATACAGGAAGTAAACTTTGTGGGTACCATGAGATGTCCCAAAAAAAAAAAAAAAAAAAAAAAGGAAATCTGAAATGCTTTAAACCCTGTACAGCCACACTCCTTTACCCAGGCATCTGAGATCAGGGCAAAATAACTATTTGAAAAAAATTCTAACATTGATCAAGATGGGGTTGGGTGCAGTGGTGTTTGCTACTCTGACAAGGTGTGTGTGGAGAAAGAGGGGTTAGCTAAAGCACAAATAATCCCAACTGTCCCTTCCTCTGTCCTGCTGCCTTCGACAGGTTCTTCTTCCTCTCTCTGTGTGTTTTGCAGTGGGGTAAAGGTGTGAATTGTACTTGTTAATGTTCAACTGGTACTACTGCAATATTAGTGCCTTTTTTAGGCGGTGTTCCAAAGACCAAATTACCAGCATAACAGCTACAAACAAATGCAATTTGAGGGTCATGCTGCTTAATGCTAGAAGTCTAAATCTCAAAATGCACTCGCTTGAAGCACTCCTTAAAATGGAGAACACAGACATTTGTGCTATAACAGACACCTGGTTCAAGGCAGCAGAAAGCACCCCTGCACTACCAGGCTATAACTCACTCCACACTTTTCGGCCCCAAAACTTGGACCGAAGCTCCAAAGGCGGTGGTGTTTCCATATTCATAAAGGATGCGCACACCTCCAGACTGGTAGCCCAACATAACGCATCAGAGATACTTCAGGTGCAGCTATAGCACTGGGTAAGGCAGCGATTTAGGTCGTAGCCTGCTATATGTCCCCAGCCATGCCCCAAGACTCAAACACCATGTTCCTAAGCACCCTGGAGAATATTAGGGTCCAACCTAACACTCTCATACTGGGCGACAAACTACCCCTCCATTAACTGGGAAAACTACTCATGTACCAATACACTTGCCCAACGTTTCCTGGAATTCATTAATTCCAATGCCCTGGTCCAGCTCATTCTTACCCCCCACCTACAGGTAGCAACATCCTCGATCTAGTCATTGCTAACATGGGCGACCGTTGCTCTACACCAATAGTCAACTCCTCACTGGTCAGATCCAATAACAAACTAATCACCTTGGAAATCTACAACCCGCCCCCCCTCCCCCCGCAAACGTAACCACCATGAAAAACTTCTCCAAAGCTAACTTTGGGCTCCTAAAAACAGAGGTGGGTAACTTCCCGGCACCCATGCAAATGGAGAATAGTTGCATGACCGCCGAATCATACACCAATGCACTGTACGAACATGTACACAAATGCATGGATCTCGCCATACCCAATAAAACCAAGATGCTCTCATCCTAAAAAAGGAAGCCAATTTAGTGGTCCCTTGCCATAAACAAACTCTACGACAGAAGGAGGAAACCGATGAGGAGTAAGGTGAAGTCCCAAGACTGGAAAAACTCCCTTATCAGTCTCAACAAAAAGTTGAGATCCCTCATCAAATCCTCTAAAGTTAGTTATGAAAACAGAATTGCAACAGATAGTAAAGACAACCACAAGACCTTCTATAGTTATGTAAAGAATCTCCACGGCAATACCTAGATTTGCTCTGAGCTACTGCTCAATGGTGCCTCCTATACCGAGCCAACAGATATTGCCAATATACCGGCCAACAGATTCAGTGCCAACTTTACCCCCTCTGCCCCCCAAAAGACCAATTACAATACCAGTAGACTGCCAGGCACCCAGTATTACTGCTACACAGGTTAAAACAGCACTGTCCAAGGCTGTGTTCTACTATCCCTGGTTGTGTTCTACATGAACTACAGAGTGAACTGGCACCTCACCTGTGTGCCCTGTTCAATCACAGCCTTACCTCAGGCTTTGTCCCTACCGAATGGCACACTGCTACAGTCATCCCTCTCCACAAAGGAGGAGCGACTACAGACCCCGCAAACTATTGCCCTATTAGCCTGACGAGTCTGATATGCAAAGCTATGGAACCCATCATCATGGACCTAATAAACAAGGATATAGGGAACCTCCCAACTCTGGATCCCACACAGTTTGGTTTTGTGAAGGGCATATCATGCCTGGTCAACTTGGTTGACTTCTCTGAGTCAGTCACCAGAGCTGTGGATGAAGGCAAGGTGGTCCATACAGCCTACCTTGATCTGGCCAAGGCCTTTGATACCATTCCCCACTCGGGAATCATAGAAACACTCACTAAGCTAGGCATTATCCCCTATATCACTAGGTGGGTTGCAAACTGGCTCACAGATGGAACCCACAGTGTGAAAGTAGCTGACTCCAAGTCAGACTGCAACAAGTCACGACTGGAGTCCCAAAGGGTTTGGTCCTGGGCCCTCTCCTGTTTGGTATCTACTTCTCTGAAGTCCAGGCCAACATGAAGGGACTCTGGCTGACAAAGTTGCAAGTTGGGAGCTAATATTAACTACCCAAGTGATGTGGACATCCTACAGAATGGCCTCATTGAGATTAACGACTGGTGTCAGAAACATGGCCTTAATCTCGATGCCAAAAAATGTGTCATCATCCCCTTTAGGAAAAACCCAGTTCCCATGAATTACCACATCAATGGTAGTCCACTGAACGTGTTATGAGAGATCTGGGAACACAGGTTGACGCAACCTCTCTTTTGATCATCACATTGCCACTGTGGTCAGAAAGTCCTTCTATGTGGCACATCTCATTACGAAGGGTTTTGCATCCAGGAAGAGAGAGGTCACTTTCTCCCTCTACTCTTTCCTCATTAGGCCAATCATCAAGTAGAATGCCCCATTTGGCATGTACCTCACTAGACACCTGCAACAACTGGAGAGGCTGCAAAAGTACCTCACAAAGAGGATCCTAGGCCTTAAAAAACTTGTCATAAATGGACAGACTCAAAAAACTCCAACTATTCTCTGTTTCATATTGTCTACTTAGAGGCAATCTCTGCTTGACTTACAAAGCCATGTCTGACCAAGCTCTGTTAGAAATGCTACATCTAAAGAAATCCCAATCCCTCCGCACCACATGCTCCAGAGACCTCAACCTTATTGCCACGATCAACAGAACGTACTGGAGGGATAAGTTCATAACCCAGAGACTGCCCATGCTATGGAACAGTCTTCCCATACGTGTCAAGCAGAGCATCTTGGCGTCCCTTTTCAAGACAAATCTTGATGAGTGGATGGAAAATAGAAAATTCACCCTGGGGATAACTCCAGTGGCTCTACTCGACAGAGGGACTGGGAACTAAGGTCGGGTGGCACGATGTCGGGGTAAACCTATGGCTAGGCTTGTAAAGGCCCTAGGGCCATTAGCCTAGTACACACCTACAAACCTATGAACCTATGTCTATTTTCAATGGTGTCTTTGGAGAAGAAAAAGGAGAAACTTCTCTAGATTCTCTTCTCTTTCTAAATGACTTAACCCAAGATCTCCCTCAGTAAAACAATGTACGTAGATGACTTGCTCATCCTAAACCTGGATAAACATGACACTTTCTTGCAAAAAAAAGCTACAAAACAAATTTACTTCAGTATGGCACTAGATTTACAAACGGTTTACCACCTTAAAAAATGCCTACATGATTCTGGGTATTGAAAAAACTTCAACAGCCTTACCACATCACCTCACCTGACCTACTAAGCAATACTATCTCACTAGTATCTTAACACAGACATTATGGCTTAAGCCTAGACCCAACACTATTATTTTATCATCATAACTAAATTTATAACCAGTACATTTCTCATAAAGTCTGCTTTTAAATAAAAAATCTGAAATTCCCAGAATCAAGGATAGCTACTGCCAAATATGCATTAACTACAAACCACTACCACTTTATTATTCTCGGATCCCAGAACTTAATATTACCTTCTGCTTGTAAGTGCAAACTGGCTTCCTCTAACAGCAAGTTCATCTTGTCCACCTTTCTATTCAAGTGGCTCTTGCAATATAAATGCCCACCATTTTCTCTCAAACTAATGGTCAAAATCGAGACATTAGTGAGAAGTGATCTCACTTAAAAAGGCTACTCTTTCAACTCAACAGCTGCAGAAAACTGCCTTAATAAGAGGAAATGAACTCCCTCATCTAAGTTTCCAAAAAATAACAAACAAGCAAAAATAAAGAAATACCTCCCTGCTAAAAATTAGTTATAATATTTTTGATATTCTGTTTGGCAGCTTTTCAAATTAATCTTTACAGCAATATTCCTATGACCACACACAGATGAATATTTAAATGCCCTTTACTGTAAAACATTTACATTTGCAGAGAATACTAAACACTGCAATTGTGTTATTTTGTATTAGTACTTTGTCTCTACAGGTTTATGACATTTTCTGTGGTTGGGCCCAGGCTGTGGCTGAAAAGGACTTTTGGGTTAGCCCACTTAGCAAGTTAAATAAATAAATGAAGCCAGAGGCCATGAAAAGGACTCTGAAGGATGACCCAGCTAAGTAGGTCAACCCCAAACCAAGGGTAGTGACAAAACTAATGCTGCACTGACTGGGCAGAGGAGGAAGAGGAAATGATCAAACATATATACAGATGCTGTCAACACGCATCTGCAACTCAACATGTTCTGGATGGCTCATTTAAAATGGAGAAAAAGTAAAGGGTTCTGAGTAAAGGTGTGCAAGACAGGACAAAATGTGACTATGAAATAACGGGCATATGCCAGAAGTTATAGATAAGGTAAAAGATGAATCAACCTGTGATACACAAAGAAACGTGTCATACACTGCAATTAGAAGGCTACAGTACGTGAAGAGGTTAAAGATGAGTAAACTAAATGCCCTTAACTGCCAAATTAACTGAAATGACAGGACGCATCACAGAGAAGATAAAGATAAGTGTATGCAGTGAAACCTAAGCAGGAGAGGGAATTTTATGTGCCAAAGAAGACATTTAAGTTTTCCTTATCACTCCAAAATTCTGAAGGCAGCAAGGAAAAATCATAAAGGTTTATCATTTTCTGGCAAGATCCAAAGTTCCAAATATCATCTTTTATACAGTGCCATGAATTTAGCTGGAGTCTGATTTGAAAAGAGTAACGAATGTCATAACAGATGAGTTTGGAGATGAAATAAAAAAAAAGTTGTATTGTATTGTGGACTCTAAACTCTGATGACATGTCCTTCTTACGTACAGTAAAAATAAAGGGGGGGTGTCAAGACATGGTATAATAATTATACTTTAACAAAAGCAGTGAAAAAATTCCACCTGAAAACCAAAAGAAACAGCGCACACACACACACACACACACATACACACGCACACACAAGCACACAAGAAACAGCACGCACACACAGGCACACAAGAAACAGCACGCACACACAGGCACACACGAAACAGCGCACGCACACACAGGCACACACGAAACAGTGCGCACACACACACACAGGCACACAAGAAACAGTGCGCACACACAGGCACACAAGAAACAGTGCGCACACACACACACAGGCACACAAGAAACAGTGCGCACACACACACACAGGCACACAAGAAACAGTGCGCACACACACACAGGCACACAAGAAACAGTGCGCACACACACACAGGCACACAAGAAACAGTGCGCACACACACACACAGGCACACAAGAAACAGTACACACACAGGCACACAAGAAACAGTACACACAAGAAACAGCGAACGAGCGCACACAAGAAAGCACGCGCGCACACAAGAAACAGCGCGCGCACACAAGAAACAGCGCGCGCACACAAGAAACAGCGCGCGCACACAAGAAACAGCGCGCGCACACAAGAAACAGCGCGCACACACAAGAAACAGCGCGCACACACACACACAAGAAAGAGCGCGCGCACACAAGAAAGAGCACACACAAGAAAGAGCGCGCGCAGGCACACACAAGAAAGAGCGCGCGCACGCACACAAGAAAGAGCGCGCGCACACACACACAAAAGAAAGAGCGCGCACACACACACACACAAGAAAGAGCGCGCACACACACAAGAACGCACACACACACAAGAAAGAGCGCACACACACACACACACACACACACACACACACACACACACACACACAAGAAAGAGCGCGCACACACAAGAAAGAGCGCACACACACAAGAAAGAGCGCACACACACACACACAAGAAAGAGCGCGCACACACACAAACAAGAAACACACACACAAGAAACAGCGCACACACACACAAGAAACAGCGCACACACACACAAGAAACAGCGCACACACACACAAGAAACAGCGCACACACACACAAGAAACAGCGCACACACACACAAGAAACAGCACACGCACACACACAAGAAACAGCGCACACACACACACAAGAAACAGCACACACACACAAGAAACAGCGCACACACACACACAAGAAACAGCGCACACACACACACACACAAGAAACAGCGCACACACACACACACAAGAAACAGCGCACACGCACACACACAAGAAAAGTACAGTTTTGTACCTACCATAAATGTAGATGTTCGAGGATCCACATTGCTGCAGTCCTAACTATTGGGTAGTCCGCTGTCCAGTCGGCCCGAATACCAAAGTATATGGCTGACGTCGGTCAGGGTGCATTAGACTGACGTCAGTACGTCAGGGTACTAATGCGCATGACCGACGTCATATCCTCAGTCTTTTCTTGCCCCAGATGTCAGAAGACCCTGAAAAGATAAGGCCAAAACCAAAAACTCCAAACATACCTGCACCAAAAATATGTACAATATATACAAAATTACCAGAATATAACCTCACCTACACAACCACCCCTAAACACAGAGGGGAAGGAGGGAGGGTAAATTGGACTGCAGCAATGTGGATCCTCGAACATCTACATTTATGGTAGGTACAAAACTGTACTATGTTCTTCATTCCACATTGCTGCAGTCCTAACTATTGGGTAGAATCCCAAAGCAGAGGTAAGGGAGGCTGGCAAATCATAAGGAAGCAGGAACTGACAACATGCCTTGCAAAATAGCTGTGGCAAAACCAGCCCTAGACTTAGAGTAGAGAGGAAGGTGATAATGCTTAGAGAAAGTATGCACTGAACTCCAAGTAGCTGCCTCCAAAATATCCTTAGTTGCCACCCCCCTTAGAAATGCTGTTGAAGTGGCAGTAGCCCTAGTGGAATGAGGCCTAATCCCAGCTGGAATCTCCTTGCCATGATGGGAGTAACAAAATGCAATGCAAAACCCAATCCACCTAGAAATAGTTTGTTTTGACACGGGCTTGCCCTGCGAACCCAAAGCAAAAGAAACAAACAACTGCTGAGACTGCCTAAAATCCTTAGTCCTGCTCAAATAATAACGCAATTGCCTGTGTACATCTAAAGTGTGCAAAATCTTTTCCCCTTTATTTTGGGGATCTGCATAAAAAGTAGGCAAATGAATAGTTTGGTTTAAAGCCACACTAGAAACCACCTTAGGCATAAAGGAAGGATTAGTACGTAAAGATACCCTATCCTTATGAAAAATCAAAAAGGCTCTACCGCCATAAGGGCCTGCAACTCAGAAACCCTTCTTGCAGAAGTAATGGCCAACAAAAAGCAGTCTTCCATGACAAGTATTTCAATTCAGCAGTAGCCGAGGCTCAAAAGGTTGTAGAGTAAGTTTCTCCAACACAAAATTGAGATCCCAAGCAGGAGTAGGAGCTCTACGTGGGGTCTTATATTCTTTGCCCTCTAAGAAATTGCTTGAACAAAGGATGCGAAAACAATGGTGGGTCACAATCATAGTGAGCTGAAATTGCTGCAGCATGAATCTTAATGGAAGAGAAAGACAAACCTCTGTCCAATAACTCAGTAAGATATTGAAGAGCCACACTCAAATTAGGCTCAGAAATCTCCAAATTGTTTGCTGCACTCCAAAATAAAAATCTCTTCCATTTTTCTGCGTACACTTTCCTTGTACTAGGTCTTCTGGCTTCCATAATCACATTTAAAACTTGTTGAGGAAGTTGAGACCTGCTGTCTTTCAAAACAGAATATGCCAGGCTGTTAGATGAAGAGAGTGAAGCTTGACATTGAGCAGGTGACCGTCCCTCTGAGACAACAGGTGTGGAATCAAGGGCAAAGGCCATGGAGGCTTCCTTACCAGACTCCTCAGTAATGGGTACCAGTGCTGCCGAGGCCAATCTGGAGCTATTAAAATCATCCTTGGCTTGTCTTGTCTGACCTTTAGAAGCACCTTTGGAAGAAGAGGCAGAGGTGGAAAAGCATACACATGAAGATTTTTCCAACTGAAAGAAAGAGCATCCACTTTCCAAGCTGTGTGATGAAACCTCTTTGTGCAAAACTTTGGCAGCTGGTGGTTTAGTGGAGAAGCGAACAGATCTATGTCTGGAGTTCCCCATGACACTGTCAATTTTGAAATACATGAAGATCCAGTTTCCACTCGTGGGGATCCATGATTTGTCTGCTTAACACATCTGCTAAGGAGTTCTGTGCTCCCGGCAGAAACCTTGCCTGAAGAGTTAGTTGCAAGCTGAGCGCAGTCTCCCATAAAATCATTGCTTGCCTGCACAATGGGTAAGAATGTGTTCCCCTTGTTTGTTGATGTACCACATGACAGTCGTGTTGTCTGTTAGAATCAACACCTGCCCTGGAAGAAGTAACTCCTTGAAAGCCATTAATGCAAACTGGACTGCTAACATCTCTTTCATGTTGATATGTAGATGCTGTAGTCTGGCAGGCCACTTGTCTTGTATCCACTTTCCATTTAGATGAGCTCCCCAAGCAATGTCTGAGGCATCTGTCGTTAGAATCTGACTCGCCTCTGGCCGGGTCACAGAGAGTCCCTTGTTTAGGTGACATTCCTGAGCCCACCACAAAAATTCCTTTTGAATGCAAGGTATTATTTGAATGACAGTGTCCAAATCCTGGCAGTGCTGTGTCCATACATTTTGAGATACCATTGCAGCTTCCTCATATGCAGTTTGGCATTGGGAAGCACCAGAATACAAGATGCCATGAACCCTAAGGCTTGAAGGACTGTCCTTGCAGTCAGCCCGGACTGAAGAGATAGTTGATGGAAGTAACTGGAAAGATTCTTTTGTTTGTCCGGGGTTAAGAAGGCCATCTGGGCTGCTGTATTCAGTCTCACACCCAGAAAGCACATGTCTTGAGAGGGTACTAGACTGGACTTTATTTCGTTCACAGAATACCCTAGGCATCTTAGCACTGCTATGACATAATCCAAATGCTGTAGAAGGTCTTCCTTTTCTTGAGCTAGAATCAGGCAGTCGTCCAAGTAAGGATAGATTTGAATTCCTTTTAGCCTGAAGTAAGCTATCACTGGAGCCAGAACCTTTGTGAATACTCTGGGCGCAGTGGATAAGCCAAAGGGCAATGCAGAGAACTGATAATGAGAATTTCCAGCTCGAAAACGCAGATACTTCCTGCAACTTAGTCTTATAGGCACATGAAGGTAAGCTTCCTTGAGATCTAAAGTTACCATCCAGTGATCTTTGCCCAGCAGAGGTAAAAGCTGTTGTAACGTCAACATTTTGAACTTGGGAATGTCCAGATAAGTGTTGAGGATAGATAAATCCAAAATTGGTCTCCACGTGTTCCCCTTTTTCGGTACTAGGAACAGACGAGAATAAAATCCTAGGCCCCTTTCTGGCACAGGAACTGGCTGAATGGCCCCTATTTGGAGCAACAGAGATATTTGCTTGTGAGCCTCTTTTCTTTGTAGAGGAGGAATGTCTGGCATGCCTTTGAAAGGAGGCAAGGTATGGAAATAAAACCTGTAACCGTGGTGAATGATATCCAAAACCCATCTGTCTTGGGTAATTAAATCCCAATTTTCTTTGAAAAGAGACAGCCTTCCTCCCAAAGGTGCTGCCAGGCGAGAATGTACTGGCAGCTGAAAAGGCAGGTCATTGGGTCTGCTTACGAAAGGACTGACCCCTGCCCTCACCAGAAGTCTGAGCAGGGGAACTCCCTGTCCTAGGCCTAAAAGAACCTTGAGCTCTGCCCCTACCACGTCTAGACCTACCCCTAGACTGGGAATCATAAGCAGGATAAGTCCATCCCTTAGTAGGCCAATTTCTACTAAACTTTGGAGGCTGCACCTGCAAAAAATCCTTAACAGTTTGCATAGACTTAGCCTTGTCCTCCATTTTCTTTAAAACTGCTTCCACAGGCGAACCAAACAACACATCAGACTGCAAAGGAGCATCCAAAATCCTTGTTTTAACATGCTCAGCTAAATTCTGATCTCTCAACCAGGCATGCCTACGAAGAACAGAACCAGTGGCAGCCACCCTCGAGGAGGCCTGCACAGCATCAAAACCACACTGCAAGGAATGTTTACCTACCTGTTCAGACACATGAACTAAATCCTGCAACTCTTTACACTCAATTCCTTCTGCCAGAGCATCCACCTTAGATTTCAATTGTGAAAGGAGGTAATTCTGATATTTTAACATGTGAAACTGACAATTCAACGCCCTCATGGCTAAAGTGGAAGAAGTATACACTTTCTTTCCCCATCTATCCAAAGCCCTTGCCTCTTTATCAGGAGGAACAGGATTTTTAACAACAGAGGCCTTCACTCCTTTAGGCCCCTGAGAGACAGTTTCCGGGTCTGCCCTAGGACTCTTAAAAAGATACTTATGAGCTTCAGGCACCCTATAGTACCTATCCGGTTTAACTGGGGCAGGAGGCAAAGAATCAGGATTCAGGGAAGCCTCTGCAAAAACATCTTCCACCACATTCAGAACAGGAGGTATAGCTAAAGGCCTATGCTGGGGTAAAAACAAGAATTCCCTAAGCCTCTTCCTGGAATCAGAGAAATCTTGACCTTCCCATTTAAAATGCTCCCTCATAGAATGCAGAGTCTCTGAAAATGAAAAATCCTCAGGAGGAGAAGCTGAAGGAGTAGAATCATCCACATCAGAATCAGAATAAGGAGGATACTCCTGCAAGTCTTCAGCCGAAGACTCAGAAGCCTCAGTACATGGCTCTAAAGTCTCATTCTCAGGATCCACCCTAGTCCTCTTATCAGGAGGGGGCATAGAACCTCTAATCATAGTAATCAAATCCTCTGCCATTTTAAGCATATGTTTCTTAGGCAAAGACCCTGAAGCACTAGGAGAAACTCCCACTGAAGCTAAACTTGGCCTGCCTCTCAAAGAAGCCTTGGAAACAGAAGGGGAGGCTCTAACCACCTTAGGAAGAGAGGGAAGAACAGCCACCTGAGAAGCCCCTCAGCCTGGCCTACTTCCTGAGAGGATACATCCTGTAACAGTAAAGTCTCTCCCTGAGACTCCAAAGAAACACCTGGCAGAACCTCCGGCTCCACTGAGCCTTCTAAAGAACCGACGTCAGGGACTGTCGGTTCTTCCACTCTAGGCTTTGCTGCTTTGTCCTTGCGCTTTTTGGCCGAAGCGCCGGAGCATCCGACGGCATTTTATAATTACAACGCTTCCCAAAAACTAACCTGGCACAGTCTAACCTTCTCTTAATAGTGCGTTTGTTAAATCTAGCACAAGAGCGGCATCCAACAACGTCGTGCTCAGGCCCTAAACAAGGTATACACAAAGTATGGTAATCCCTATGAGGTATCTGTTTCCCACAAGAAATACAGTTATTCACTTTTTCTGACATCCGGTTAAATACTGAGGCAAGAAAAACCAAAATATTCCCCAACGGGGTACTTAGCCAACTTTGATTCGGTCTGAAA
The DNA here is from genome assembly GCF_019279795.1 of Protopterus annectens. Taxonomy (NCBI): domain Eukaryota; kingdom Metazoa; phylum Chordata; order Ceratodontiformes; family Protopteridae; genus Protopterus; species Protopterus annectens. The sequence goes on along the minus strand of NC_056739.1, from coordinate 1,087,650,464 downwards.
CTCTGACTTCAGAAACTTTCAGAACGCCAACCTGCACTCGCAAAATTGCTTCTGCATCGGACCATGCGGCAAAAAAGACTGAGGATATGACGTCGGTCATGCGCATTAGTACCCTGACGTACTGACGCCAGTCTAATGCGCCCTGACCGACGTCAGCCATATACTTTGGTATTCGGGCCGACTGGACAGCGGACTACCCAATAGTTAGGACTGCAGCAATGTGGAATGAAGAACATCAGCACACACACACACACAGACACACACAAGAAACAGTGCGCACACACACAAGGAACAGCGAGCACACACACACAAGCACACAAGAAACAGCGTGCACACAAGAGACAGTGCACACTCACACAAGAAACAGCGCAAACACACACAAGCACACAACAGCGCATACACAAGCACACTGTGCATGCACACACAAGCACACTAGAAGCAGTGCACGCACACACAAGCACACAAGAAACAGCACACACACACAAGCACACAAGAAACAGCACACACAAGCACACAACAGCGCACACAAGAAACAGCACACACAAGAAGCAGCACACACAAGCACACAACAAACAGCACACACACAAGCAGCGTGCACACACAAGCACAAAAGAAGCAGCGTGCACACATACAAGCACAAAAGAAGCAGCGTGCACACATACAAGCACACAAGAAACAGCGCACACACACAAGCACACAAGAAACAGTGCACACACACAAGCACACAAGAAACAGTGCACACACAAGCACACAAGAAACAGTGCACACACAAGCACACAACAGCGCGCGCACACACAAGCACACAACAGCGCGCGCACACACAAGCACACAACAGCGCGCGCACACACAAGCACACCAGAAACACAAGAAACAGTGCTCACACACACAAGCACACAAGAAACAGCGCTCGCACACACAAGCACACAAGAAACAGCGTGCGCACACACGCACACAAGAAACAGTGCGCAAACACACACACAAGCACACAAGAAACAGCACACACACACAAGAAACAGCTCACACACCAGCACACAAGAAACAGTGCTCGCGCACACACAAGCACACAAGAAATAGAGTGCACACACACAGGCACACAAGAAACAGCGTGCATACACACCCATAAACATACAACACACACACCCACCCACAAGCACACAAGAAACAGTGCACACACACCCACAAGCACAGAAGAAATAACACGAGCACACACAAGCACACAAGAAAGAGCACACACAAGCATACAAGAAACAGTGCACACACACAAGCACACAAGAAATAGCGCGCAGACACACATAAGCACACAAGAAACCGCTAGCGCACACACAAGCACACAAGAAACAGCACGCACACACAAGAAAGAGCGCACACACAAGCACACAAGAAAGAGCGCACATACAAGCACACAAAAAAGAGCACACACAAGCACACAAGGAACAGCGCGCACACATATGCACACAAGAAATAGTGCGCACACACAAGCATACAATATATAATTTTCCTTTACACAGAAACACATTTGTGAGCTTTTCACAGCTAATACAAACACACAAAATGAAACTAAGTGGTCACTTACCTTGCTGAGCCAGTAGTGGTGTACTTGGCAAGGCAGAATCCAATCCAGTACTAACTTGAGGAGCTACTGGTGGCACAGCAAAGCTTTTCAGTGGGTGGGAAGGCCGTACATGAGCAGTGGGCAGGCTCTGACCTGAATCTTCATCTTGGGAGCCAGTCAGGTAAGGTCCAGATGCAAGGTCTGGATCTGGGTGTTCTCCACAGCAAGACTGAGAAGACAGGGCTGGAATAGTGTCAGAGCTAGGTGTATTCCGAATCGATTCTGCAAGTCAAGTTCAAGCAGCTTTAAAAAAATCCAATAAAATCATCTCTAGTTATATAACAGCTTTACATTTGCATTTCTAATCCGAGAAGCTCAAAACTGTTATTCTGACTACAGACTAAGTTCAAGTAACTGTAAAACAAACCAATAAAATCATCTATATTTACATTACTATATTTTTGCATTTTGAACCCTGGAAACTCATAATTTGTACCCTGACTCAGGAGTAATCCGGGAGAAAAACAGTTTTATAATAATGGTTGACAATGCCCTGCACAAAATGACTTTGCTCATTTTTAATTTGCTTGAGGTGCAGTTTGTCCACTACTGCTGTACTCACTACTTATAGCAATGTGAAGGCTTAATACATTGTGTAACACATTCCTAGATCAACAGAGAGTAGGGAAAGAGTGATATCCCTTAATAAATAGGCGCACAGCTTTTACTTGATTTAATGGGTTTTGAGCTGTATGTACAAGTTAATGCATTTACAGCTCATACTTTTTGAAGACACACAGTAGACTCTGTAACAAAAACAACAAACTCATGACTTCTGAGCCCTAGCTAAACCAGTTACAACTACAAACATACATCTGCCACACTATTCCAGGCCACAAGATCAGAATCATGTCATGAGCTGTATTGTAGGTAGATAGCAAGCTCACCTGCGAACGCTATTCAATTTAAGTGTCATACAGAGCTCTAGTGCCATCCTCTGGTCCTCAACATTTGTGTGCTAAAACCAAATGCACTCTCTTTTCTGCATACTGAGGTAAACTGTTTTAGTTTGAGCAATGCTGTTGGTGTTTCAGACAGAGGAATATAGATAATTAGACTGACATACTTATCCTTTAATTCTTTCTCATCAGACTCGCATAATACAATGCATTACAACCAAACACAGCATCACTTAAAGCATGCACACTGTTGTCCAAACATAAGGTTATGTATTAAATCACAGGTTCCCAAACAGCTCCCTTGCTGAATCCAGGTTTTCCTAAGGCCCCCCCGCGCGCATAAAGTGCATATTTTAGGGGTTCGCAAAGCGTGCGCTGCGGCACCCTGGGGATCTGTGGCTTCCACACAGGGGTGTCGCAAACTAATAAGCTTAGCTGCAAAATAAACTGCAAACAGTTTGCGGTTTATTCTGCAGTTAAGCTTATTAGTTCGCGGCAAGTGTGAGTGAATGCAGGAATGAATGAAGAAGTGGCTGTGTGTGTGTATGTGGGAGACCGGAAGAGTGAGAGGGATGTATGAATGAATGTGTAAGTGGGTGTGTGGCATGTGGGTGTGAGAATGATGTGTGAGTGAATGCAGGTATAAATGAGGAAGTAGCTGTGTGTGTGTGTGTGTGTGTGTGTGTGAGTGAATGAATGCAGGTATGAATGAGGAAGTGCCTCTGTGTTTGTGTGTCTGTGTCTGTGTGTGTGATTCACACCTCTCAACTGTACAGATTTCTGCAGAACGTCCAGATTTGTGCCTCATATTTTTGGTGTGTTCCTCCTAAAATCTGTACTTTTCTGGCAAATAGTTGAGGATTGAAGTCATTAAATAATGACAAATATGTGAGTTTAAGACTCCACGTCCTTCAAAGAATTCATGCTAATGCAAAAGCTATTATTCTATCAACTTTCTAAGTTTGTAAGAGCAGTATTTAAAATCTGTCCCTATTTGTCCCTCATCATTTTAGGCTTTGTCCAGATTTTTAGAGCAAAAAATCTGAACAAAGCCTAAAATGATGGGGGGACAAATAGGGACAGATTTTAAATATTGCTCTTACAAACTTAGAAAGTTGACAGAATAATAGGTTTTGCATTAGAATGAATTCTCTGAAGGATGTGGAGTTTTAAACTGAAATGTTTGCCATTATTTTAAATGACTTCAATCCTCAACTATTTGCCAGAAAAATACAGGGAACACACCAAAAATATGAGGCACAAATCTGGACATTCAATCACACACACACACCCTCATTCATACCTGCATTCCACTCACACATCGCTCTCTCTCTCTCAAACACACACACAGTCACTTCCTCATTCATACCTGCATTCACTCGCACATCTCTCACTCCCGAGCACACACACAGTCACTTCCTCATTCATACATTGCTCCATCTCACACCCACTTATGCATTCATTCATACATCACTGTCACTTTCTGTCACACCCACATGCCACACACACACTTATGCATTCATTCATACATCGCTCTCACTCTCCCGATCTCACACACACAAACACACACAGCCACTTCATTCATTCCTGCATTCACTCACACATCGCTCTCACTCTCCCGATCTCACACACACACAGACTCTTTTGCTTTCATACACGCATTCACTCACACATGCAGACAGACACAAACACACTCATACAGGCATTCATTTACTTGCAGTCAGCCGGTGCTGCTCGTGGTGCCCCTGTAAAGAAGCCGTGGCTCCCCAGGGCACCACGGCACACAGTTTGGGAACCACCATGCTAAATGATTTGTCTCAAGAGCAGTGGTCTGTTGGAAGTAAAGACCTTACATCTCTTCTCTGTTGTTCCAGACAGAAATAGTCAGAAAAAGGCTTCCTAAATGCAATGTTTGTAATTTATAGCCTGAAAGCTACAAAGAAGTGTGTAAAAGGGCAAGTCCATTCCAAAACAGACAATGCTTGGAATTGCAAGCTAGGTTAAAGAACAAAGTGACTGCCTATCTTAGACCGCAACATATCACAAAAACAAGACACCAATAGAAAATGCACCTCTAACTCATACTAACTCATATAACATATATAACATATATATATATATATATATATATATATATATATATATATATATATATATATATATATATATACACTGCTTTACACCAAAAGCAGAAATGCTACTTATCTGGCATTATATAAACTATAAATTCATCTGTCAATGAGATGACCACACTATGACCTAAAGAGATACTCTTGGGCTATTCTCAAAGTGGGATAAGTGGAAAACATTATCCAGATCAATAAAGAGAGGGGAAGATCTAATTATGCCTCCTGATGACCTAAAGTGGGAGAAGTGGAAAACATTATCCAGATCAATAATCTAATTATGCCTCCTGATGACCTGAGTTTGATTAGGAGCCAAGGCACTCAGAGCTTGCGAGGGGGGATGGGAGCGATGACCAAGACTAGTTTGTCCAAGCCTATGGGACTGGATCACTTTAAGTATCACAGCTTCAATACTGCCCAACAGAAAGCTCATCATAGCACTCCAGAACACAGGGACTTGGAAGTTAAGCCATGCCAAAAGTCGCAAGCACTCCAACTAAGCACTGTAGGACTACAGTCTGGCAAAGTGAGGTATTTTACTGTAATCTGCCAAGATGGGATGGTCATTACAAGTAACCGAACATTAACAACTTCCGGAAGGATGACAGACATGGTCTCTGGCTCTTGTCTACCTTAGGAGGGCTAAGAACATGGCTTAAAACTGATGGGTTGGGGCTGAGGAGACCAAAATAAATGGCAAAAAATTATGCTTTTCTCCTTCTCTCAACAAAAACAAAACAGTAGCACTAATCCCAAGTTGCATCCTGAACAGTGGTACTGTCCTGATTTTGCTGGGTTTAGAACACTTGCTACGGTCTTCCCTTGGTAGGTACCCTGGATAGAACATACACCAATTTGTTATATTTATTTAACATTTGTTGACTGGGAAAGTCTGACTTGGACAAAGCCTATTTTCAGTGGAGGCTGAAAAGATAAACTGCACAAAGACCCTAAAGAGGTTTTCACAAAATGCAAATTTTCCATCCAGGAAGTCCTACACCCACTGTTCAGTCAGAGACCATTTAGAATCAATGCTCCTCTGCCTCTTCTCTTAACAAGAGAAAGGCAGCAGCATTAATCCCAAACTGGCTACACAGAAGCAATTATCACACTTTCCAGTGACTTGATCATCTCTAGGAAAGCTAGGAAATAATGGCTGTCCCTCTGCTCCTTCTCACAACCAGTAGCAAAACAAAAGCAGTAATTCAAAACTGATTCTTGAAAAGCTCTCCAGTGATTGGTAGTCTAATCCCAGATGTTACAGATTTTTAAAGTAAAAAGGTACTAATACTAGAGTATTGCAGAGTGCACTTAGTGCTTGGGATGATGTAAAAAAAGGTTAACTCAGGTTTTAACCGTACAAGGGGTGGGCCTTCCCAGTTTGACATTTTAGGGGCCAGTAGTATGAGAAAATAAGATGAACCCTGGCAGGAGCTTAGGGTGGTCTAATGGTTATGGTGTTTGCCTTACAAACCCAAGGTGCAGAGTTTGAGTCTTACAAGGGATAATTGGCTAGGCTTAAAATGGCTAGCAAGGGTAGTTAGCTTAGTACTAATCTATGAGCCTATGAACCTATGAAATAGGGGCCACCAAGTTTATAACTACAACACAGACTGGGCATGTAGTGCGAAATACAATTAAATCACACAATGGCTGTAGTTGTAGAGTACCTGCAGCTCACAAAGATTAAATACTTTCCTGTTCAGTTTAAACTAAATAAGAGACTCCACAGCTCAACTCCTCCCATAAATTAGATTTAATTCCTTTGCAATCAGTGTAAGGAAAAGGATTTTTTTTCTAACTGTCCCTAGCGGAGAACTTTTAAAACTCGAAGGAAAAAAACTTTCTGTATAGAATACAAACAAAAGTCAATAAATAATGAAATTACACAGACCTTAAATGAAAAATCCAATGCAGTCAGACAATAGCAGTTGTCTCACAGTACTTACAGCTCCCAATTACTCAACTATTCACAAAGACAGGCCTCAACCCATTACACTCTTCAGTGACATTCTACCAAATGCTGCACTTACACGGAGACACTACTACAGCTAGCAATGTACCTTCAAACCAACAATAGAGCAAAAAAGACGGCACATAACAGCTTTGTGAATAACAAGCCACCAATGTTTGCCTCATAGCCCATTCTGATAACATGGTAAGGCAAGAGAGAATGCAAAAAATGAGTGAGTTGCTACGACAAAGGAGGTGGTGGACAGGATGGCCTGGGAAAGTGAAACCACCAAAGGTGCACACCATTCAACCCACAAACATTGCAAAGAGGAACAAATGTTCTTGAAAGGTAATTGCATCAGGTTAAAAATCTGGGCACCTAATTAGCATAATGTATGAATACTAACCAGTATATAACCCTACGTACTTCATGTAGGATTATGAAATATTGCCCAGAAACAAGTTTAAAAAACATATCAGTGACAAACACATGAGCGTGTTATCAAGGACAGCAAAATCCGGTGATGTTAATGAAAGATACAACAATAATTTGCCTTACAAACTCATATTTTTACTTCTGAAAAATGGAAAAGTAAAATGTGTTCTTTTTCTTCAAACTACTGGTGCTACCTGTCTGCTGGTTGTGTAGTCTAGTACTAAACAATTTTAAAATAATTTGTGATGGGAGACAAGACTGAGGAAAATAATGTGAAGAATGAAAACAGGTACGTACCACCAAATTTAGAAATATCACGTGAATGGGTAAATCAAGCAGGAAAACAGGTACGCACCTCCAAAATACATAAAAGTGACAGGCTTCAAATGTGAGCAGTAGCACTACTCTTGATATAGAGTTTGAAAGCTTGTAGTCTTCCAAGTTGTTGTCTCACTTAGGACACCAATTTTGTTTTAAGCTTGAATACCACACAGATTACATTACCAGTACAGGTCAAGATATTAGCAAGGGAAATAAGTTTTACAAACAAGCCAAACTTTATGCCCAACAATATTGTACCACACACCATCAGTGTAAGACAGTTTACAACAAGCTGAGCAACCCTAACTTCAGTGAAGTCTTCACAAAAGAGAAAAAAAATATAACACAAAGTCCAAAAGTAATTAAAATACCTACAAAAACTGCTTCTGCCACAAATATCAACAAAAATATAAATTATTATAAATTTGTAAATCTAAACTTACAAACTACTCTACTAAAATTACTAAATAAAAGCATATTTTTAAAAATAGTTGGCTCACAACCAAAGCATTCACTAATTTTTGTCCACGCTATGTGCCCCTAAACTAAACATCTTAAGCAATGGAAGCCCTCATGTAGCAAGATGACCAACTGTGGAATGACATTCAAAAGAAGGAAGCTAGTCAACATGTGAAAGTGACTGCTAAACTGTTTGAATGAAGCCAGAGGGCTGAAATCCTAGTTACAATTCTGTTAATGGATTTTAACTGTTCAAGACTGCATATTTCCCTTTTATCAGCTCTGCTAAGGCTGCTTAATGTATTTTAGGATGACGCATTTCATAAACGGACTAAATCTCTACTCCAAGTTCAGAAATAATGGTCTCTATTAATAACACTTTGCAGAATTGGCATACTGAAATGAATATCTATTCCAGTACTTGTGTAAAGAATCCAAAAACACCAAAATTGTGCACTTCTTCAGGAACATGACAATTGTAAGCACATCTCACAGTGTAAACAGCAAATATCATCAGCAAACTAAGGTCAGGAAATATTTTCTTGCTTCTCACAATGACCTTTGTTGAGGGGCAACTGTCAAGTACTAGGACCTGAAAATCATTGCAGTTCACTACATCTGAGGTGGCTAAGCCAATTCCTTTACATATGAGAAAGAATGTCGATGTGAATTTAGACCATCTCAAAGACACGCTCAGCTTTTTGGAGGCATGTAATAAATGGGTGTACTTTCCTACAAAGAAAAATCACTTTTTCGAAATGGGAAAGTACACCCCCACTTAAGTGAAAGTGCACTTTAACGAAAGTGCACTTTTGCTTAAGCTTACTAGACTGAACCTACCTCACCACAATGGAGGACATTGAAATACGGGCTATGTCCTCCACTGTGGTGCGATAGTCACGGACCTTATGGTTAGGGCACAGGTCAAGGTAAGGGGATAGCCCTACTAACTATCCCCTTACCCTAACCCGTGCCCTAACCCTAAGGTCCGTGACTATCGCACCACAGTGGAGGACATAGCCCGATTTGGAATGTCTTCCACTGAGGTACGATAATCACGGACCTTAGGGTTAGGGCACGGGTCAAGGTAAGGGGATAGCCCTACTAACTATCCCCTTACCCTAACTCGTGCCCTAACCCTAAGGTCCATGACTGCTAGCCCGTTCGGTCTAGCGGGTTCGCGAAAGTGCACTCTCGTGTTAGTGTGGGTGTATTTTTGAAGTTCGAAGTAGTGAACTTTTCGTTCTTCAAAAGTACACCCGTAATAAGCACATACAGGCCAAGTTCAAATAAAATTAAGTCTACTTTACTGAAGAAACAAACTAACAATGGTCAAGAAAGAGCATCTACGAAAAGACAACTAAATGAAAAGTTACAGAATCGCATGGTTGAAAGCTGTCTCAGGATTTTTGTACAGATCACTGAACTGTAGAGAACAGAGTCATTCTACCTTCAAGAAGTTAGAATCTTCTTATGGAAATGCAGATCATAAGGTCTTTCCCCCTCCAAATCTTGCCAGATGCATTAAACTGTTTCAGCTATAAGCATCACCTTAACCTCAGACTCATTTCTCAACCATAATTTCTATAACTGAACATTACAAGATATCAGAAAAGTAAATGAACCTGCTGATTATGCAAAAATGAAAATTGAGCAGGACCACTCCCACTACGAAATGAAAATATCACAGCAATTGGAATTTGCAATAAGTTCTGTTGTAATACTACTACACCAAAAATGTAATTTTCACTAGAAAAATGCATATGTATTATTGATGAAAAGTGAATCAAAACTTCTTTCCACTTAGTGAACCTACTGCATCTACCAATGTATCTCATACTGTGAGGTAACAAGGTAACAAGGCAGATAAAATGGAAACTACTCAAAAGCTGCAGCTGTAAGTCACTGTAAATAAAACTGCAGAGAAACCCTAGAACATGCAACGTGCAAGTAACCCTTCTACATGCTTCATGAGAATGAACCATAAAGATATTTTAATGCTTGAGAAAGGCAAATTATTTGACACCAGAGAGAAATTTAAAGAATACTCTGAACCAAATAAAAAACTATTTGTCAAACATTTACTCTTCACAGGGAACCAGGGTCCACATAAAACTATCGGGGCTTATGTGACCAATTTAAAAATCTGTGAATTTAGTAGGCTACTTGTTTCAATAATCAGAGCTAGAGAGAGTCTGCAGTGTTAAAAATGATCATGTTAAGAAGTACTCTGTTGAGAGAGTCAGAATCCACTTTAGACTTGATGTGCTTAGTGAGAGCAAAATGTCTAGTATTCAATTAAAAGTGCAAACTGAAGAGGTAAAAGTACATAAAATTAAAACTCTGTCTAAATAAAATGAAGACAACACAGAGAATCACAAGACATTCCAGATGGCAGCCAGGAAACAGTGAGTAGATGAAACACACTCTGACATAGTTAAAAGCAGAAAATTAAGAACTGTATTGCATTTAATCAGACTTGTAGATATTATGGTAGCAGAAATCACTTTGTGAGAACATGTAAATAAAACCATGAGTATCTCATACAACCTGCATACTGTGTAGCCTAAATATGAGAAATAAGTTTAAATGTCTACTGTAAATACAGATGTACAGAAGAAAAGTGGTACAAAGTGACAGAAAAGTAAGCCGAGCTGAAAAACTGTTGCACTGAAAAGATTTTTACTGGCAAAAGTAGATACTGAGACAGAGTGCAATATTTTGACACTTTAGAACTTTGAAATTACAAGGTGGCATGAGTAAATCAGCATGTACTTCAGATGTATTCATAACATAAAGGAAAGGATTGGTAAAATTTTGTTGACATTTAAGTCCAAGAATAAGAAGCTTATGTTCAAAGTCTGCAAATAAGTCTTTAAAACAACTAAATATATTGGGTCATTTTAAGACATTCATTTTGCCAAACAAAGTTTCCTACATTAACCTCATGAATCATTTTCTGAATGTTGCAAACATATCTAACAAATTAGAATGCTAAGCAGAACTACAATTCAGTTCAAATGGTGCACACTAAAAAACAAAACAAAACAAAAAAATGTATCTGCTTTTACTGTATTTGTGTTTCTTCCTACTTTATTTTGCTTTTGTGTCATCTTAAAAGTACTCAATTGTATTTATTACTGCTTGGTGTAACTAATTCTAAGCCTTTTAGTTTAAGCACTTGGGCTTCAGACCAGTTGTTTTACATTAGGAAGGTTTGTGGCCTGCACTGTGGTGGCAGGGCAGGTAGCTTACATCCTTCTAAGTTGGGAACTGCTGATTGAGGGCTCAGTGTCTGTTATTCTAAAAGTGTATTAGTTCTGGTTTAAGCACTTGGGCTTCAGGCCAGTTATTTCACATTAAGAAGGTTCGTGGTCTGCACTCTTGTGGGAGGAGAGGCTGGACTCTGCCCTTCTGAGCTGGGAATTTTCTGTTAAAGGCTTATAGTGCCTGCATATTTGAACTGTTTCTTACTGAAATTGGTACACCTTGTTTGCTGTAGCATAGACTAGATCCAGGCCTGCTGAATCTAGCTTTGTTTGTATGCTGTTGTTTGTTTGCTTGTTATTTCCCTGAAACGCTAATTCCACCTAAAACGTGGCTTTTCAGCGTTTCTGTGGATCCCTAGTGATATCTGCATTGCTTACTGTACTTAATTCCTTGTTTCACTTGAAAGAAAGTTACTGTTTGTCATTTTTGCATTTAAGTTACCTGTAACACATTGCATTTAAGATACCTGACACTTGCTCACTAAAGCAATTATATAAGTCAGCACTAAAAAATTAAAAGCACTACACCCTCACAAACTCCCCTTGAGTACCTTGTTCCCCATTGGCCCTTTTTTTTCAATTATACAGGAATTCCCAATACTATTCTAGCATGCCCAAAGGTCAGTTGTCAATCTCCTCTCCGGTCCAGCTGGTGAATCTGGGAATCTTGAGGCAATGTTACAACTGCCTCATGTACACAGACAACCCTCTCCTCCTCCCAACAAATTCAAACACATGTGAGAGATGCAACCATATAGCCATACTGGAGGCAAAGCTCTCTCAACTCAGTACTGGCGAAACCAGTCAGGTGGAGAAGGAAACCACACTCACTACAATTCCAGTCTCACATAGACCTACCACGACAGCAAACCAAACACATAAACACACAAAAACATACTCGGAGGCTCTAAATAAAAATCTGCCAAAGCAGAGACCTCCAAAGCAGACACCCAAGCAACAGCTATCCCAAAACAAAACACATGCAACACATAGCTCACAAAGCCAGTGTGCCGAACAGTCACAGCCCTTAAGGCTAAACAACACACCTGATACACTTGTAATAGGTGACTCTATCATCAGGCACACTGACGTCCCGCTCACCAGGCTGAACAAGGAGAAGGTCACGGTGAGCTGCCTGTCGGGCGCTAGGATCCACCACATAACACAAGCACTCAGGTCACTCCAAGGCAAGTACAAATATGACTCAGTCACTGTCCATGCTGGTGTGAATGACCTGAGACGTACCTCCCTGGACTACATGAAAAGAGACATAGAGGAGCTCTCTGAGCATGTAGCCCAGGCCGGTATGACCCTGACCTTGAGTAGCATCTTACCCTCACCAAGAATGATGCCACAAAATGAAGACAAGATGATCAATTTCAACAATTGGCTTAAGTACTGGTGTCATTCAAAGGGGATTCAATGCCTGTCAGCCTGGGATGACATGCTCGACAAGCCACAATGCTCCGCTAGGGACGGCTTGCACCTGTCAACCCTGGGCTTTCGGATATTGGCAAAGGCACTTGCTAACCCCATAGTGCCTTTTTTAGGCAAGGCTTAAAAGACAAACCCACCTCCATAAGTATCACAAGGGATAAGAAACTAAGAGTAATGCTACTCAACGCCAGAAGTCTAAACCTCATGATGCACGCAATCGAAACTCTCCTTAGCATGGAGAACATCGATATCTGTGCAGTAACAGAAACCTGGTTCAAGGCTCCGGAGAGCACCCCAGCACTACCAGGTTACACCTCATACCATGCTTTTCGGCCCCAAAATTTGGACCAAACCACAAAAGGAGGGGGAGTATCAATATTCGTCAAAGATACCCACACCTCCAGGTTGGTGGCACAGCACGAAGCATCAGAGACTATCCATGTGCAACTAACAGTGGGTAAAACTGCCTTCCAGTTTATAGCCTGCTACAGACCACCCTCCCAAACCCAAGAACCCCACTCGGCCTTCCTGAGAACACTGGAAAATATGAAGGTCTCTCCAAACACCATAATATTGGGCGACTTCAACTACCCAAACATAGACTGGGAGCATTACTCTAACTCCAACACCCTAGCCCAAAAGTTCCTAGAATTTATAAACTCAAATGCTATGGAACAACTTGTTACCACTCCCACAAGAGAGGAAAACATACTGGACCTGATCATCACCAACATGGGGACTCTATGCTCCAGACCAGAAGTGTATCCCTTACTGGTAAGATCAGACCATAAACTAATCTCACTGGATATTCACATCCCGACTCCACCCCCTGCCCTGAAAACCAGAGTGAAAAACTTCTCTAAAGCAAATTTCACACTCCTCAAAACCGAGGTGGAATCCTTCAAAGCCCCCGGGCCTGTGGAAAATACGGCCCAGACCGCAGAATCCTTTATAAACGCATTCTATGAACACCTTCAGGAATGCATGGATCATGCAATCCCAAATAAAACCAAGACCCAATCCTCCAAAGGCAGACGTCCTTTCTGGTGGACCCAAGCCATAAACAAACTATACAATAGAAGGAGGAAGCTACTTCATGATAGAGCAAAATCCCAAAAAGGGAAGGCATCTCTGATCAGTATTAGCAAAAAACTACAGGCACTCATAAAATCGTCTAAGGCCAGCTTCGAGAGAAAAATCGCACAGGACACTAAGGATAATCACAAGGCTTTCTTTAGTTATGTTAGGAACCTGGGTGGGAATTCCCAGATATGCTCAGAATTAGTCCAAAATGACAAAAAATACACCGAACCCACAGACATTGCCAACATCCTAGCTGACAGGTTCAGAGCAAACTCCCCAGCAAAGGGCAAATATCTATCCCAGCAGAGTGCCCCCCCCCCCCACCGACATCTCAGATGCTCAGGTAAGAGCTTCCCTCTCCAAAGCAAAAAACACAGCATCAATGGGACCAGACGGTCCCGGGCTGCTTCCTACATGAACTCCAAGAAGAGCTAAACCCAAACATAAAACTACTGTTCAATCTCAGCCTTACTAAAGGATATGTACCCAAAGAGTGGCGTACAGCAACAGTAGTCCCTCTCCACAAAGGTGGTGCCTCAACGGATCCTGGAAACTATCGCCCCATAAGCCTGACTAGCTTGGTCTGCAAAGCTATGGAAAGGATCATCATGGACCTCATAAATAAAGATATTGGGGAACAGAAAAAAATCCACACAGTCAGCGAAAAACACAAAATGTGAACAGAGTTACCAATAAACAACCTCAAACTTGAATCCAAACCGAATGGTTGCTTAAAATTCACAAAGTCCGGCAACCAGGTAAAACTCAAAACAGTTTATTCCGCTTATTAAAACCAGAAATTCAAGCACAGTACACAAGGAAATTGAGTTAAGCGCTTTCACCTAGGTTCAATCCCAGGCTTCCTCAGAACAAAAAAACAAGAGCCATCAATGGGCTTAAATAACAATTCCCCCCGTCATGTGACCCACCCAAATCGCAATTCCTTACCGAAAAAACTGTATGTTAATGTGTATGTATATAAAAAATAAATAAAAATGTATATACATGTCACAAAAAATGCTTGTTGAGTTAACCCCACATTTATATTACAATCGATATTGGGGACCTACAGACACTGGATCCTACCCAGTTCGGCTTTGTTAAGGGCAGATCCTGCCTCTTAAACCTGGTTGATTTCTTTGAAACCATCACCAAGGCCATTGACGAGGAGAAGGTGGTCCACACAGCCTACCTGGACCTCGCAAAAGCCTTCGATACAATACCCCACTTGGGCATTATAGATAAGCTCACCAGCTTAAATATAAACCCCTATGTCACTAGATGGGTTGCAAACTGGCTCAAGGACAGAACCCACATAGTTAGAATTGCTGGAGCCATGTCAGACTCCAAACCAGTTACAAGTGGCGTCCCACAAGGCTCAGTCCTGGGACCTCTCTTGTTCGGTATATATTTCTTGGAGGTACAGGCCAACATGGAAGGACTGTGGCTGACCAAGTTCGCAGATGACTGTAAACTGGGCGCCATAATCGACTCTCCAGCCGACATAAGCATCCCCCAAAAGGGCCTCATAGAAATAGACAACTGGTGCCAGAGCCATGGCCTCAAGCTAAATGCCAAAAAGTGTATAGTCATCCCCTTTGGCAAAAACAAAGTGCCCACAAATTACCACATAGGTGGTAATCCATTAAGTACAGAAGAAGTAATTAGGGACCTGGGGACCCAAGTTGATAGCAATCTCTCATTTGACAACCACGTGGCCAAAGTGGTTAGAAAAACATTTTATATAGCCCACCTAATCATGAAGGGATTCACATCTAGATCAGGGGAGGTCATCGTGCCTCTTTACTCATCCCTCATCAGGCCCATAATGGAGTACAATGCCCCTTTTGGGATGTACCTTACCAGACACCTGCAGCAACTGGAAAGACCCCAAAAGTACCTCACCAAGAGGATCAAAGGGCTCAAACAGATGCCATATGCTGCCCGGTTAAAGAAACTCCAGCTCTACTCAGTGGCATACCGCCTGCTAAGAGGCGATCTGTGTCTGACGTATAAAGCCATGTCCAACCCGGAATTAAATGGACATGCTGCACCTCAGAAAATCCAAATCCCATCGAGCTACGCGCTCGAGACTTGAACCTCAGCACTGAAATAAACAGGACATGCTGGAGGGACAGATTCATAACCCAGAGGCTCCCTTCACTCTGGAATAAAATCCCAGTCCAGGTTAGGCAGAGTCCCTCAGTGACTCTCTTCAAGAGGAATCTTGATGAATGGATGGGAGATCGTAGGTTTACCCCGGGTATCACTTCTGTGTCACTGTTAGACAGAGGCACAGTATACTAACCTAGAAAAAGGGCATAGCAAAATTAATTTAAAATGGGTGGCGAAAGCCAAACACACTCTGGCTAGGCTTATAAATGCCCTAGGGCAGATAGCCTAGTATGAACCTATGAACTAGCAGTAAAAGGCTGTTAAAAAAATTTAATTATTGATTCAAGCAACAGTGCAGATACGTTCTCTGCATCAGGCTGCATGCCTGGAGCTTACCATATTAAAATACATCAGACATGCAATACTGTAGTCCATGTGCCTTGAAGAGTACCAGCAACTCTAAAGGACACAGCAGACCAAGAATGGAAGCTCTGAGTGCAACTGTGTAGTACTCAGAATCTACTGAATGGGTTAATGGTACTGTCATGGTGGTGAAACAGGACAAGGTCAGGATCTGTAGAACTTCCAAGATTTGAATAAAGTGATTAGAAGGTGCCAGCCAAAGTGACACAGAAACTTAAAACACCAACTATAGCCCAGGCAACCAGAGTTTCAGTAGCTGCTGGGGTACCTGAAAATGCCTGCAGAGGAGAACATATATGCCCAATCTGAGAAAAGAATGTGGCAGAACAGGTTGTTTAAGTTACACTCATTTGGAAGGGAAATTAATTCAGATCATGAACTAGTGCGTTTGGATCACCAAACAACCAGCGATTAGTAGCCTTTGTAGTGGGACTGCAAAAGCATGCACCCACATGAGGAACGCACTGTGGGCCTCTGTGGTGACACAGCTCACATATCCCCACCAACCGGGAGGCCTTCATTACCATGCAACTAGTGAGGGCACAAGTAACCCTCATGGCCGCTTGAATGATGGCCCCTCAAGATGGCTCTCATCAACATAGTTCAGGGTGGACTCACTATGAAAGAATAAATGGACTCAAGACCAGTATGAAGAAAACTGATGGTTAGCAGGCAGGCGCAAAAATAAACAGATCAAAAGAGAACATTATTCACTGTAAACAGTTAAAAGGTCGTTACCAATATGCATAGTCCAGAATACAAAATACTCTTTTCAATGAGAAGCTCTGGATAGCATCCAACACTGATTCAATAAGAACAGCTCATAGCTCTGAATATTCAAATATGCTACTTGGGTTATACAGTTCTAAGATCAGCTCCAGAAGTGGTTCAGCCCTTGCACAGATGGTGGACAGTCTGGATGGTGTGGTCAATAATAATGAATTTGCTGGTTTGGGGTGAAAAGATGCATATATCACAATGAAACCCCTCCAGAAGAAATGCAGCTTTATGAGAGATCTAACCTGCCATGTATCAAAGCTGGTATAGATTTGTTTCAGTTCAATGAATCTTATTACTTTGTTCTTGTATCTTTCGGCTTTTCCCGGTTAGGGGTCGCCACAGCGGAACTCCGGTCCGCTAATGATTGGCAGTAGATTTTTACTTGCTGAGTTGCCAGCTCTGATGCACAACCTTCAACGAAGGTACGCCCATTCATGCATGTCTCCACACAGTAGACGCTTTAGCTGAGAATCGAACAGGACGTCTTACTGTGAGGCGACAACGCTGTTTTATTATTAACAGAGAGTCATGGTAATGCTGTCAATTACTTAAGAGAAAGCAAGCTAAGCAGACATTCTAAAGCTCTGCAAAATGAAGACACAGTTAAAATAAAAATGTCTTGAAATGTGCAGGAAGGTCATGTTGAGGTTATTATACTGGGAAATTAGACTGAATCTGTATCATATTAGACTCAGAGACAAGAACATTGTGTTTACAGAAAGCATAAATGTCTGCGTCAAAAACAAATCAAGATAACCTTTTAAGAGAATGGAATCATACCCATTGCTTGTACAAATGTCTTGGAGAATGCTAACACATTATGCTACCAAAGGTCCAATGAGCTCCAAAACATGTGCACAACCAGCAAAAGCCAGTACATAGTGAGAGAAAGACAGATGATAGAGTCCACAAAAGCAATTAAAACTGACCAGGACTGAGGTAACTGTCCCTAAATAGTCAAAGAATAAAGTTGAACAGTTACCTATGACTGGCAAAAAATGTACCTGTACTTAGATTTGAAAGGCCAGTGAGAAAACTGCTGAAATTTAGGAACTACACACATCAAATGCAGAGTATATATAGAATGCAGGCATAGTCTAAGGACTGAAAAGTGTTAACATATTAATTCTGTTTTTTAAATCAATTAGGTAAATATCAGAGACATGGTAGTATTGTACAGTGCAGTGAGTCTTTGGAATACTGTTAATAAGACTGCCTCACAATATTTATCCCTGTTTATAGAAATACAGTTACATATTGGGGGGGGGGGGTAAATGTCTTAATGCACTTTTCAGAAATGAGCATGTACTTATGGGGATGTACGGTACAAGGCTGAATCTAAACTCATTCAAGCTGCAGTAAAGATTCCAAAGCTGTAAATGATACTCTAGCCTCTGTCTCAGTTCTCAGCCATCATGACAATTTCTATAACCAAATGTTACAAAATCTGCTAACTGCCCATTGGGCACAGACCACATAATTTGACTAACACAGAAATGTTGATTGTGCTTCCTGACTCTTAGCTAGCTGTTTGCCATCTTTTACTCATGTTTTGGTCAGCAAGAAGTGCTCATGGTTCTCTAAAATGGAAATAACTCTCATAGTTGCTACAAGTCTTCACAATCGCACCAACTCATAAGGGTGCTTGACAATCAAATGCTTACCTCAGCAATGTCCAATGCATGAGTTACACTTGCCCGAGGGCCTTCCTGTTCAATTCTTCAACGTTTAAACCATAATAAAAAAAGGTCTCTGGAAAAAACTATTTTAAAGCTTGCGGTCCACCTGAGACAACATTTAAAAAAACTACAACCATCTTAAGTTCCCAGTGATGCAACATAACACTACAAATAAGTCTGATACTTGGCCATCTGGGCTACACAGTGAATTTACTCAGCTACCCAGGGCAATCAACTATATACACAAAGGTATATATATGTCCATATGGTGGCAATAAAAATTGACCAGAAGAAAGAGAGGGCTGTTGGGAGGGTATGGCTATTGCAACAGTGATGTGTTAGAACATTTACTCAATGGTAATTTTACTTGCACAACCGCACTATGTCCTACATTAGATCACTGTGCAGTTGTTTAAGCTATTTGGATAGATTCAAAATGCTACGAAATAGGAATCCAAAACTCCATGAAGAAATAATCCTTTTATTTATATAAAATATGCCACAGCCCACTAGGGAAATAAAATGTATACTCAGCCTACAAAATATGCCACAGTCCACTAGGGAAATAAACTGCATATTTCAAAGCTTTATGCCAGGTTGAATATACATTTTATTTCTCTAGTGGACTGTGGCATATTTTATACGAATAAAAGAGGATTATTTCTACACTGAGTTTTGGCATCCTATTTCACAGTGTTTTGGATTTATTAGTTTTGGTTTTGCTCGTTCAGCTGGGGGGAGGGGGTTGGTTGATTTGGATAGATTATCATAGCTTATAAACCAAAAAAGGAGGAGGAAGTCAATTAAGACTCCTGGAGCCTGTTTTGTGCTGCCTCTAGAATACATCTAGAGACCACCTTTTCCAGAAAGCCACAAAAGAAGCCAAAGAATGGGCTCTAACCCTGCCATGAACTGTCTTGTTATGGTGAGAATAGCACAAAGAATTTGTATGATACAACCATCTAGAAATGCAGTTACACACTTACAGTGACCAAGTCCTGCTAGGATACATAGATGTGGGGACTTCAAGCTTTTTAATGAAAAATTTTACTGAAACTTGATGGATGCTGGTTCTGCTGATCGCTACTCCCAATCCTCATGCAGAGCAAATTTACACTTAAGACTACTACAAGGCTGGTCAGCTAAGGGCCCAGAACAAAACAAAAAATCAGAAAGATCTCAAGGGAAAGAAACATTCCTTTACCTGATGTTTACAAGACATTTAAGTTATGCAAAAGCGCAAAGCAGTGAATTCAAGCTCTGCTGACCTTTGTGAGTTCACCACAACATCCATCATTTCAGGGAATTGTTAAGTTGGTGGTGTTATTCACCACCACCAGGCAGGTGAGCGGGTAAGCACCTTCATTCTTACCTCCTTCATTACTGGCCCTTTGGCACTGAAGTAGTAGCTGAACTCATGTCACAGATGATACAGGCCTGTACCTTTATAACAGGATATTTCTCTGACAGAAAACAGGCAATTCTAATCACAGATCAGCAGCATCACTAAGAACAATGCACAGAAGTGTTTCTTAACAACAGGTGCACAGAAGTCCAATTTTAATCAACTTGATTACAGCCTCTTCTCAGTTAATTCAGACTTGTGGTGCACTTTAAATATACATTTTTTTTTACATTCACTCATTTCAAACGTGCACCGACTTGCTGAATTGATGATCTAATTAAAATGTCCATGCATTTAACCCACCGAAGTTTAAAATTATCCATACATTAAGATATAACCTGCTCGCAAGTGTACAGTGGGAATTAAAATTAACGATATTGATAAAAAAATTTTTTAAAGCAAAATCATTATATTATCGTCTGCTTCTAGAACTAGAAAGGCACTAAATAAAATATGTGAAATATTAGGAAAAACAAAAATATTCAACTGCATGTTAACAGTTAGGACTCAATTAGATTAATGTCCATCCATTTATTTATTCCTTAAACAATATGCAAAATTAACTAAAATAATTCAGAAGAAAACTACTACAGATTGTAATGAAATCATACATTATGGAGAAAAAACTGCAAAAGTACATGTTATTACTTGCAATAACCATTAAATACCTTTAGTCCTACATGGACAAAATTACTTGCCTGACCACTTTAGTATTTCTAATTTCAAGTTCATAGGTTGATACTAGGCTATCTGCCCTAGGGCATTCATCAGCCTAGCCAGAGTGTGTTTGGCTTTCGCCACCCTTTTAGATTAGTTGACTGTGCCTCTGTATAGTAGGTTACAGAAGGTAGCCCTTTTAAGGTTAGTTTACTGTACCTCTGTCAAGCAGGGACACAGAAGAGATCCCAGGGGTAAACTTACGATCTCCCATCCACTCGTCAAGATTTCTCTTGAAGAGGGTCAGTGAGGGGCTCTGCCTAACATGGATTGGGATTTTGTTCCAGAATGAGGGGAGCCTCTGGGATATGAATCTGTCCCTCCAGCATGTCCTATTTATTTCTGTGCTGAGGTTCAAGTCCCTGAAGCGTGTAGCTCTAAGGGATTTGGATTTCCTGAGGTGAAGCATGTCCATTAATTCTGGGTTGGACATGGCTTTATACGTCAGACACAGATCGCCTCTGAGTAGGCAGTACGCAACTGAGAAAAGCTGGAGTTTCTTTAGCCGAACTGCATAGGGCATCTGTTTGAGCCCGTTGATCCTCTTCGTGAGATACTTTTGGGGTCTTTCCAGTTGCTGAAGGTGTCGGGTAAGGTACATCCCAAATGGGTCATTGTACACAATTATGGGCCTGATAAGAGATGAGTAGAGGGGCACAATGACCTCTCTTGATCTAGATGTGAACCCTTTCATGATAAGGTGGGCTATATAGAAGGTCTTTCTAACCACTTTGGCAACGTGATTGTCAAAGGAGAGATTGCTATCTACTTGGGTCCCCAAGTCCTTAAATACTTCTTCCGTACTTAATGGATTACCACCTATGTGGTCATTTGTGGGCACTTTGTTTTTCCCAAAGGGGATGACTATGCACTTTTTGGCATTTAGCTTTAGGCCATGGCTCTGGCACCAGTTATCCGTCTCTGTGAGACCCTTTTGGAGGATGCTTGTGTCAGCCAGAGAGTCGATTACAGCACCCAGTTTGCAGTCATCTGCGAACTTGGTCAGCCATAGTCCACCCGTGTTAGCCTGTACCTCGGAGAAATATATACCGAACAAGAGAGGTCCCAGGACTGAGCCGTGTGGGACACCACTTGTAACTGGTTTAGAGTCTGAAATGGCACCTGCTATTCTGACCAGGTGGGTTCTATCCCTGAGCCAGTTTGCAACCCATCTTGTGACATAGGGATTGATATTTAAGCTGGTGAGCTTATTTATGATGCCCGAGTGGGGTATTATGTCGAAGGCTTTTGCAAGGTCCAGTAGGCTGCGTAGACTACCTTCCCTTCATCTATGGCTTTGGTAACTGTTTCAAAGAAGTCGACCAGGTTCAAGAGGCAAGATCTGCCCTTAACGAAGCCGAATTGGGTAGGATCCAGTGTCTGGACGTTCCCAATGTCTTTGTTTATGATTTCCATGATGATATGCTCCATAGCTTTGCAGACCAGGCTAGTCAGGCTTATAAGGTGATAGTTTCCCTTATAAGGGTCTGTTGTGGCACCACCTTTGTGGAGTAGGACCACTGTTGCTGTATGCCATTCCTTGGGTACATATCCTGTAGTAAGGCTGAGACTAAACAGTGACTTTATATGAGGGTTTAGTTCTTCTTGGAGCTCGTGTAAGAAGCAGTCAGGGACACCGTCTGGTCCCATTGATGCTGTGTTTTTTGCTTTGGAGAGGGCAGCTCTCACCTGTGCATCTGTGATCTCAGGAAGGCTACACCCTGTTGGGATAGAAATTTGCTCTTTTGGGGGGGAAGGGGGAGAGAAGTTTGCACTGAACCTTTCTGCCAGGATGTTGGCAATGTCTGTGGGTTCAGTGTATTTTTTGTCATTTTGCACTAACTCAGAGCATATCTGGGAGTTGCCTCCCAGGTTTCTGACATAACTAAAGAAGGCCTTGTGATTATCTTTAGTGTCTTGTGCAATTTTTCTTTCAAAGCTGGCCTTAGATGATTTTATGAGGGATTGTAGTTTCTTGCTAGTGCTGATCAGTGACGCCTTCCCTTTTTGGGATTTTGCTCCGTCATGTAGTAGCTTTCTCCTTCTGTTGTATAGCTTATTTATGACCGGGGTCCACCAGACAGGTCTCCTGCCTTTGGAAGAGTGAGTCTTGGTTTTATTTGGGATAGCATGCTCCATGCATTCCTGTAGGTGTCCATAGAATGCTTTTGTAAAGGATTCTGCATTTTGGGCCGTATTTTCCACTGGCCCGGGGACTTTGAAGGATTCCACTTCAGTTTTGAGAAGTGTGAAGTTTGCTTTTGAGAAGTTCTTCACCGTGGTTCCCTTGGCTAGGGGTGGGGACGGAATATGGATGTCCAGTGAGATTTGTTTATGGTCTGATCTTACCAATGAGGTGTATACCTCTGGTGTGGAACATAGAGACCCCATGTTGGTGATGACCAGATCCAATATGTTTTCCCCTCTTGTGGGAGTGGTGACCAGTTGTTCATTAGCATTTGAGTTTATAAATTCTAGGAACCGTTGGGCGAAGGTGTTTGGGCTTGAGTAGTTTTCCCAATCGATGTTTGGGTAGTTGAAGTCACCCAATATAATAGTGTTTGGAGAGACCTTCATATTCTCCAGTGTTCTCAGGAAAGCCGAGTGAGGTTCCTGTGTTTAGGAGGGTGGTCTTTAGCAGGCTACAAACTGAAAGGCAGTTTTTCCCACTGTTAGTTGCACATGGATGGTCTCCGATGCTTCGTGCAGTGCCACTAACCTGGAGGTGTGGGTATCTTTGATAAATATGGATACTCCCCCTCCTTTTGTGGTTCGGTCTGAGTTTTGGGGCCGGAAAGCATGGTATGAAGTATAACCTGTTAGTGCTGAGGTGCTCTCGGGAGCCTTGAACTAGGTTTCTGTTACTGCACAGATATTGATATTTTCCATACTGAGGAGAGTCTCGAGTGCATGCATCTTGAGGTTTAGACTTCTGGCGTTGAGCAGCATTACCCTTAGTTTTTTTTTCTTTGTGCTGTCTATGGGGGTGGGTTTGTCTTTTGAGCCTTGCCTAAAAAAGGCACTATGGGGGAGGCAAGAGCCTTTGCCAATATTCGAAAACCCAGGGGTGACAGGTGCAAGCCGTCCCTAGCGAAGCAATGTGGCTTGTCGAGCATGTCATCCCAGGCTGACAGACACTGGATCCCCTTTGAATGACAACAATACTTTAGCCAATTGTTAAAATTGATCATTTTGTCTTTATACTGTGGCATCATTCTTGGTGAGGGTAAGATGCTACTCAAGGTCAGGGTCATACCGGCCTGGGCTACATGATCAAAGAGCTCCTGTACGTCTTTTTTCATGTAGTCCAGGGAGGTACATCTCAGGTCATTCACACCAGCATGGACAATGACAGAGTCATATTTGTACTTGCTTTGGAGTGACCTGAGTGCTTGTGTTATGTGGCGGATCCTGGCACCCGACAGGCAGCTTACAGTAACCTTCTCCTTGTTCAGCCTGGTTAAGTGGGACGTCAGTGTGTCTGACAATAGAGTCACCTATTACAAGTGTATTAAGTGTGTTGTTTAGCCTTAAGGGCTGTGACTGTGTGGCACACTGACTTTGTGAGCTATGTGCTACGTGGATATTGTTTCGAGGTAGGTGTTGCTTGGATGTCTGCTTTGGAGGTCTCTGCTGCTTAGCCAGATTTTTATTTAGAGCCTCCGAGTATATTTTTGTGTGTTTATGTGTTTGGTTTGCTGATGCGATAGGTCTATGTGAGACTGGATTTGTGGTGTGCGTGGTTACCTTCTCCTCCTGACAGGCTGTGCCAGTACTGGGTTGAGAGAGCTTAGCCTCCAGTTTGGCTATATAGTTGCATCTCACACATATATTTGAGCTTGTTGGGAGGAGGAGAGGGTGGTCTGTATACATAAGGCAGTTGTAACATTGCCTCAAGATTTCCAGATTCACCAGCTGGACTGGAGAGTAAACCCAAAACTGACCTTTGGACATGCCTGAATAATATAGGGAACTACTTATTGACCGATCAGAAAGAACCAATAGGGAGCAAGTGCTTAGAAGTATAAGAGGATGTAGGGCTTTAGTTTGTGTTTACCTATGAGATTACTTATACGAGCAAGTGCAGGGCTTTAGAATGAAAATAGAGTGCTTAATTAGAGATTTAGAGCAGTTCTAAGGGGAAAAGTGAAGAGCAGACTTTGTGGAGCCGGGGATAGTTTAAACCTGTTTAAGCGGTGCTGCCCGATGCTGCTCTGTGCGCAAGACCACGCAAAAAGAGAGTTGCAGGATTTTAAGAGAGAGAGATCAAGGAGTTTAGAATTGACCCAAAATGGCCAATAAAACTACAGCTTTTAGGCAGTAACCACTCAACAGGGACAGGCAGGCTGCTCAGTGTTAACCACTGCCACTGGTGAACACAGAGACTTCCCTTTAGCCCAAGCAAGCACTGGCCTCCAAGAAACTTACAAACAGTTCAGAATAGCAAATCTGTAACTGAACTTTCTTAAATTTCGGAAAGTGGGAAAAAAGCAAGATTGTTTTGTTGTTTTTAAAGGTAGAAGAGATACACAAGTAGCAAAATATTCACAACAGTGCAATAAATGACCCCACACTTGAGTGCTAGGCCAAAGTCAGGTAAAATGGAATTTTAAGAGAAAAAAATATTTTAAATTAAGTGCAACACAGGAAATGCAGTAAACAGGCTCTAGATGTGTTCTAAATACTGTTTCTAATACAGATATAAACTTTAGCAAGCCAGAAAACGCCAAAAAGTAGGTGGCAAAGCAGTAATTCTAAACAAAAAATCAGAAGAAAATACTTAAAATCTCAAAAGTGGCTCCTTTCTTCTCTCAGCATTTTCTCCCCTTGGTAGGTGCTTCAGCAACAACTAACAAGCCTGGAAAGACGCCAAAAACACGAGGCAGCAGGGTTTTAAGAGAGAGAGATCAAGGAGTTTAGAATTGACCCAAAATGGCCAATAAAACTACAGCTTCTAGGCAGTAACCACTCCTACAGGGACAGGCAGGCTGCTCAGTGTTAACCACTGCCACTGGTGAACACAGAGACTTCCCTTTAACCCAAGCAAGCACTGGCCTCCAAGAAACTTACAAACAGTTCAGAATAGCAAATCTGTAACTGAACTTTCTTAAATTTCAGAAAGTGGGAAAAAAGCAAGATTTTTTTGTTTTTTTCTTTTTTTGTTTTAGTTTAAAGTTAGCGGAGATACACAAGTAGCAAAATATTCACAACAGTGCAATAAATGACCCCACACTTAGGCCAAAGTCAGGTAAAATGCAATTTTAAGAGAAAAAAGTGAATTACTGGTTGACATAGCCATCTTTCTTTCACATGGTTTCACAGAATTAAATGACAAGAATGACAGCTTGGCCGGTACAGATCACTGATATCTAAAGGCTAACAGCAGGTCACAGAAGGCAGAAGGGAATAATGTACCTGTTAGAGGTATCAGGACCATGAAATTTACTACATTTTCTTTACAATAGGGTGATTAGCTAGATGTTGCTCTCTACTGGACTCTGACTGTTGAAGGGGTGATGGGATGTGACAATCTCAGACCGACTCTTGGTTAGGAAAGCATCACTGGAGGGAAAGATAATGGCAACCTTGAAGAATGAAGTATTGAGCAGAGCTCCCATATTTCTATGTCCTCAACTTATGCTGTGTTCTACTGTCAGAAGTGCTGGCTTCAACAAGCAGTCTGTCAGCCTACACAGAGTTAGCAATCTACTTATCTGTCTTACTATACAGTCAAGTAAAAAAGCATCTTAATGCTATCAGACATGATTAAATCATAAAGTAACCTGAAGAAAGTAATTATGCTTCAACTATTTACATAAATTAGTATTAACACCTGCTGACACCCTAAGGTACAAAAGTACTGCAAACAAACACCTGCCACTCATGAATGTGCAGAACACTGCAACAGATAACTTTTTTTTTTTTTTTTTTTGAATGGGCAAAAACTTTACTCCTCCACAGAAGTGTGGCTGTCAATGCAGCACCTATGCCTGTCTCATTAACTATCACCTCAATCTCACAGCTCTTCAAAAGCAAGGAGAAAAAGTCCTCTCCTTCTACTGGCACACCAACCAGGTGATCAAATAAAGGTCAGCACCTCCCTGCCCCAGCTATTCAGGTCCCGTTTCTGTGCCTTGCCTCCACCCTCCATCACAGTTTAATACAGAAAATTATTTTTTACTAAACTGTAGCAAACAGTTGCTGCAAGTTTATATCCTTTTTAAAAGAAGAAAGAAAGAAATCTCTTTTAAACTGTAGCAAACTGCTTACTACAAATGTAGCAAAGTTTTGCTACAGCGTATATCCTAAACTGAGTGCTATAACTCTCAAATTTTAGTTAAAAGAAAAAAAAATTTCAATTTTAAACTGTAGCATGTGGTTTGCTACTGTTTAGACTACACATGGAGAGCTGCAGTGTTCAGGTTTGAGCACAAATGCAATACTGGCTTTTAAAAGCAGGTATTGCACTAAAGAGCGCTCTGAATTGATAGATGGCCGATCACATCCACCTAAGCAATCTGCATCCAAGGCAGTTGCCCCTTTCACCCCCACTCTAGCTATGCTACTGCAGCTCAACTGCTGGATCAACACATCTAGCGCATTCTACCATTATGTACATCTTTCTTAAGATTCCTACATATTTGATCATGAAAAGAACTACAGTTCCATACATCTGAAGAGAAAACAATGAAACATAAAAGAATGAACAAACAAAACAAATTAAAGATAAAATTTGGAAAGTGAAAGTACAGTTTTATACCTACCATAAATGTAGATGTTCGAGTGTATACACTGCTGCAGTCATTACACTTGGGTTATCCTGCCATCAGGCAGTTCCCCAGTCGGCCCGAGTTCCAAAGTCTTGGTCCGGCGTCGGTTGCTGTCACCTCCTCCCTGACGTCAGTGCGACAGGAGTATATAAGATGCAGCTGACGCCATTTTCTTCAGTTTTTCTTGCCCCAGATGTCAGGTGCCTCCAAATAGGTAGACAATTCCAATTGCTAATGAAACATACATAAGAAAAGCAAAAAGCAACTTACAGCTACCAGCAAATACTCCCCATAGGTAGTAAGGGTAGAAGACATAGGTACGTCCCAGCCAGTAAGAGGGGAAGGAGGGAGGGTAACCTGGACTGCAGCAGTGTATACACTCGAACATCTACATTTATGGTAGGTACAAAACTGTACTATGTTCGTGTTACACTGCTGCAGTCATTACACTTGGGTAGAATCCCAAAGCTGAGGTAGGGTGGCTGGTTCTATAAGGCATTAGGGGTGGTTATAAGGCCCTGCAGTACTGTAGTGGCGAAGCCAGCTCTAGATTTAGAGTATAGAGGCAGATGGTAATGCTTGGTGAAGGTATGTATGGAACTCCAAGTTGCTGCTTCCAAAATATCCTTGGTAGGTACTTCCCTGAGGTAGGCAGCTGAAGTGGCTGTTGCCCTGGTGGAGTGAGATCTAATGCTGCTAGGTACATGTTTTCCATGGTATGTGTAGCAGAAACGTATGCAATGTCCTATCCATTTTGAAATAGTCTGTTTTGAAATGGCTTTTCCCTGTGCTCCTGCAGCATATGCTACCAATAATTGCTCAGATTTTCTGAAAGCTTTGGTTTTGTTCAAGAAGAAGCGTAACTGCCTGTGAATGTCCAAAGAGTGCAGTAGTCTCACCCCTTTATTCTGTGGTTTAGGATAAAAAGTTGGCAGGTGAATAGTTTGGTTTAGAGCCACACTGGATACCACCTTTGGCATAAACGTAGGGTTAGTTCTTAAAGACACCCTGTCCTGGTGGAAAATGAGGAAAGGTTCCACTGCCATTAGTGCCTGTAATTCTGAAACTCTTCGTGCTGATGTTATTGCCAGGAGCAGAGCAGTTTTCCAAGAGATATATTTTAATTCTGCTGTGTTAGCTGGCTCAAAAGGAGGTAAAGTTAGTTTTTCCAAAACAAAGTTGAGGTCCCAAGTTGGAGTAGGTGCTCTACGGGCGGTCTTATGTTTTTAGCCCCTCTGAGGTACTGTTTTAACAGAGGATTAGAGAAAATTGGTGGATCCGTGTTGTAATGAGCAGAGATGGCAGAGGCGTGGATCTTGATGGATGAGAAGGAGAGGCCTTTGTCCAGCATCTCAGTTAAGTATTGTAGTATCTGAGGAATGTTTGGGACAAGAGGGTCAAGGCTGTGAGCTTGGTTCCAGGCACAGAATCTCTTCCATTTATCCGAATAGGCTTTCCTGGTACTTGGCCTTCTGGCCTCCAGAATGACATCCATAACAGCTTTGGAGAGAGGCATTGCTTGCTTGACTAAAGAATCTTCCATGCAGCTAGGTTTAAGGTCTTTAGCTGGCTGTGTAGTATTTGATTGTTGTGCTGAGTCAGCAGATGTGGGATTTGATGCAAAATCCAGGGTGGTTCTTGTGCTAAGCTCGTTAAGATTGGGTACCAGTGCTGCCGTGGCCAGTCTGGTGCAATCAGGATCATCTTTGGCTCTTCTTGCCTGGCTTTTATGAGTACCTTTGGCAGGAGAGGTAGTGGTGGGAAAGCGTATACTTGTAGGTTCTCCCAGCTGAATGAGAGAGCATCCACTTTCCATGCTTGTGGATGGTAACTCCTTGTGCAGAATTTTTGTAGCTGGCAGTTTATTGGGGATGCAAACAGATCTATGTCCGGGCTCCACCATTTCTGTGTTATCATTCTGAATATTTGTGGATTTAATTCCCATTCGTGGGGATCCACGATGTTTCTGCTTAATTCGTCTGCCAGTATGTTTTTTTCTCCTGGCAGGAATTGTGCTTGCAGATGAACTTGAAGGTTTATAGCTGTGTTCCACAAGGTCATGGCTTGTCTGCATAGGGGGTAGGAGTGAGTGCCCCCTTGCTTGTTTATGTACCACATAACTGTGGTGTTGTCTGTCTTTATCAGTAGTTGTCCTGGATGCAGCAAGTCCTCGAAAGCTATAAGGGCATTTTGTACAGCTAGCATCTCTTTTTGATTGATGTGAAGATGCCTTTGTTCTGCGGGCCACATGCCCTGAATACATCTGCCTGCCATGTGTGCCCCCCAGGCGTAATCCGATGCATCTGTTGTCAGTGTTTGCCTGGCTGTGGGTTGTGTAAAAGGCTGTCCCTTGTTGAGGTGACAAGCTTGAACCCACCATTGAAACTCCTGTTGAAGGCATGAGATTAGTGGTATAACTGTTTCCAAACTTTGACAGTGTTGAGACCATACATTCTTTAGGTACCATTGTAGTTCCCTCATATGTAGTTTGGCATATAGAATTAGTAGTATGCAGGATGCCATGTAACCCAAGGCCTGCAGAATTTTTCTTGCAGGGAGTTGGGTCTTTGTTGCCATCAATTGAAAGTATTGAGTCAGTTGTCTTTGCTTGTCTGGCGTGAGATAAGCCATCTGGGCCGTTGTGTTCAAGCTGGCACCCAGGAATATAATCTCTTATGAGGGCACTAGTTTTGATTTCTTTTCATTTACTGTGTACCCCAGGCAACTTAGTAACTTTTTTACAAATGCCAGATGCTTTAGAAGAATGCCCTTGCTCTCTGCTTGAATCAGGCAGTCGTCCAGGTACGGATAAATTTGAATTCCTTTCTGTCTGCAAAATGCAATTACTGGTGCCAGGCACTTTGTGAAGACCCTGGGCGCAGTAGATAAGCCAAAGGGCAGTGCAGAGAATTGGTAGTGAATTGAACCAGCTATGAATCTGAGGTATCTTCTGCTGTTTTGTCTGACAGGGACATGCAGGTATGCCTCTTTGAGGTCCAAAGTCACGAGCCAAGCTTTCTTGCCCAGCATGCGAAGAAGCTGCTGCAATGTCAACATTTTGAATTTCGGAACAACCAGGTAAGTGTTTAGAGATGAAAGATCCAGAAGGGGCCTCCAGGCTTTGTCCTTTCTGGGTACCAGAAAAAGTCTTGAGTAGAATCCTTGTCCTTGCTCCTGTGATGGTACCTTTTGAATAGCTCTCATATCCATGAGTGCTGTAATTTGTTTTTGAGCCTCTGCCCATTGATTTGGTGGCAGATTTGGCATTCCTTTTAACCTTGGCAGAGTGTGAAAGTGGAACCTGTAACCTTGAAATACAATGCTGAGAACCCATTTGTCTTTGGTGATCATTTGCCAAATGTGGTAGAAGAGTGCGAGTTTTCCTCCCAAGGGGGCTGCCAAGAGGAATTTGTTTGGCAGCTGTAGTGGGAAGTCATTGGAGCTGCTTTTTATATGGCTGGGGCCTGTCTTCCCCTTCTTTCTGGCCTGATACAACCCATTGTCGAGGCCTATAAGGACCCTGTGTTTGACCTCTACCTCTTGGACATCTGTATCTTCCCCTTTGAGGTCTGTCTGTAATTGGAAAGGACCAGTTCTTAGTTGGCCAGTTTCTGCTAAATCTAGGAGGCTGAACCTGTAAGAAATCTTTCACCGTTTGCATAGATTTTGCCTTATCCTCCATTTTTTTTAATACCTCTTCTGCCTTAATTCCAAATAACACATCTTGCTGCAAAGGTGCATCCAATAATTTTGCTTTAACATGATCTGGTAATGTATTTTCTTTTAACCAAGCATGTCTTCTAATGACAGAGCCTGTAACTGCTGCTCTGCAGGAGGCCTCTAGAGAATCAAAACCATATTGTAAAGTATGCTTTCCCACTTGTTCAGCTGCATGCAATAAATCCTGCATCTCTTTAAAATTAGGAGGATCTGATTCTGGTAGCATTTTTTGTTTTAACTGAGACAGTAAAAATTGCTGATATTTTAGCATGTGAAACTGGCAATTTAAGGCTCTCATTGCTATAGTTGCAGACGTATATACTTTCTTTCCCCATCTGTCTAATGCTCTGGAATCTCTGTCAGAGGGAACTGGATTCTTGGCTGATGAAGCCTTAACTCCTTTGGTTCCCTGAGAAATAGTTTCAGGGTCAGCTACAGGGCTTTTATACAAAACTTTATGTGAGTCAGGGACTCTGTAGTATCTGTCAGGTTTAACAGGGGCTGGAGGTAAGAAATCAGGATTTAAGCTGGATTCAGTATACACATCATCCACAATATCTAACACTGGCGGAATAGCAAGGGGTCTGTGTTGAGGTAATAAAAGGAAGTCTCTGAGCCTTTTCTTGGATTCTGAGTAATCCTGGCCTTCCCAGTGGAAATGCTCCCTCATGGTATGTAGGGTTTCCCCAAAGGAGTAGTCCTCAGGCGGTGAGGCTGATGGAATTGATTCCTCAGCATCAGAATCCTCATAAGGGGGTAAAGAGTATCCTAGGTCTGAGGATGAATCAGAAGAGATGGGCACCTGGTCGGATGAGTCATAGTCTGCATCCTGTCTAGGCCTTTTATCAGGAGGGGGATGGGACCCCCTGATCAGAGTGATTAGGTCTTCGGACATTTTGAGCATTTGTTTTTTAGGCATGGAGGCCTGTCCTGGAGAATACTGTATTTGTTTATTTGATTTTAAAGGAGGCTTAGGCTTAGCTGAGGGTTTAATGCTTAACTGAGTAGGTCTGAAGACACCCTCTGAAGCTGTGGGTTACTCAGCTACTCCGGATCCCTCTGAAACGTTAGTCTCGGAAGGCTGAATAACTTGTGCGTCCGAAGGCCCAGCCATCTCCACATGGGAGTCAGAGGTGGCCTGTGGTTCTACCGAAGCGGTCATCAGGGGCTGTGAAGGCACCTCGCTGAAAACCGGAGAACCGGCGACTGGCCTAGAAGAGGCTTCGTCAGTTTTGGGCCTCGGATGCCTATCCTTGTCTTTGCGCTTTTTGTGTATTCCGGTCGTTGGAAGTTCCGACGGCATGGTATAATTGAATTTTCTACCAAAATAATGTCGGGCAAAATCAAACCAACGTTTAATATTGTGCTTGTTAAACCTAGCACAAAACCGACAACCAGTGACGTTGTGGTCTGGGCCTAGGCATGGGATACAATAGGAATGGAAATCCTTATGAGGTATTTGCTTCCCACAAGAAATACAGTTATTAACTTTTACTGACATCGGTCTGAGGCAAGAAAAAGTTTCCCCAATGGGGTACTTAGCTTTGTAGAAGACTTTGGTTCTGGATTTGGAATGAAAATCTCAGGAGACAGCCAACCGGCACTTGCGAACTGCTTTTGCTTTGGGTACCGCGCGGCAAGAAAAACTGGAGAAAATGGAGTCGGCTGCATCTTATATACCCCTGTCGCACTGATGTCAGGGAGGAGGCGACAGCAACTGACGCCGGACCAAGACTTTGGAACTCAGGCAGACTGGGGAACCGCCTGATGGCAGGATAACCCAAGTGTAATGACTGCAGCAGTGTAACACGATGAACATCTACTTCTTCTTCTTACAAATACTGCACTTGTCTGCAACATCCAAGTAAGTTGAAAGTTAAAAGTCAAATAATAAAGCTATGCAAATGTGCCCATAATTGCACATATAGCATTTTTATAACTAGTTAGTTACAATATACAGTTTGGCATAATGCAGGAAAAAGGGACAGCTGTCTGAATACACTCAATGTAACAGTGGATGGAAGAAAAGACGAATCATTGCTTCAGTGCTACCCCTTACCCATTGAAACTAGTCCAAAGGAAGACATCTACCCTTCGGACTTTCTTCCTAAGCTTCTGGACACAGTAGGGTTGAACTCTTTTCCCTTGCCCAGGATGTCCATCCAAGTACAGCTAAAACTGGAAGCAACACATACCATTTTCCTCTTTTTTATTTTGTTTGCAGACTACCAACAGACATGCATAGGATAGAAGCACGAGATGCTACTAGGATCCTTAGTCTAACTAGCACAGCATATACCCAAGGAGTTTACCTCACTGACTTTGGTTAAGTTAACAAGGCAGAACAATGGAAGCACCGAGATTGCCAACAGAAGGCTCAGTCAGTCACGTTTTAATAAAATGTTCTTCCATCTAGCAAATAAAATACAAGAAAGAGAAATACAGCTCCTATTCCCTTCTTAAAAAAGGGGAAGCTAGAGGTCTCCATATTATTTTCCATCCCCTTCCTCTAGGCTAAAGGGTGAAAGGTGGGCGGGAGCTTAAACTGCAGGAGTGAGCCTTCTATTTGAGCAATTACTGTCATGGTAAGCTGCTCACACTGTACTATGTTCATCGTAAAGATCATTGCTGCATAAAAAGCTCATTGTCAGTGGGGAGAACACTACAGAACTCTGTTATCCCACTCCAAAAAAGGGGGATGTCATCAAGCCCTGTAGAACATCACTGCTAAAATCTGACCTGTTCCTAAATTGAGTGCTGTAATTCATGGGAAGCATATGGATGGTAGTCGATATGTTTGCCTCACAGATATTCTGGCATGATATACTCTTGGAGAAGACTGATGTCATAGCTGCTGATCTGTAGAGTGCCCCTTAACTAGCAATTGAAAATACTTCCATTATTCTCAATGTAAAATAGAGGGCAACTGCCCAGTTACTGTTTGTCACTGGTGTGGGCTAATCCTGTTTGCCTGGCACAAAGGATACTGAAAAGTTGGCTATATTGCCTGAAGTACTTGGTTCTGTATAATATCTGAAGTATTTCTGCATTTTGTTCAAGTGCTATACCCTTCCCTAAGTGCTCTAATCTTTACTATATGACAATTCTGGTACCACATGAGGCATAAATGAAGGATTAGTTATGAAGCTTACTCTGTCCTTTTGAAAATACTGTTAAAGGTTCTTTGCACCATGAGGGCTTACAGCTCAGATATTGCTCTAACAGCAGAAGTAATAACTAGAAGAAAGGGGGAATATCATAAAAACTCAACACACTGTATTTGAAAGGGGTAGAATTAGCTTTTCAACCACAAAGCTGAGGTCCCAGGGAAGAGGCAGAGGCTTTCTTTTGGTTTAAGGTGTAGCTCTAACAGAGTTCCACACACAGAAGCTTCAGAACTGACAGCCTTGCAGTGTGTAGGAGTGTTATTCCACAGCAGATTACTTTATACATTTATTAAAAGTGCATTCTTCTGCTTTTACAGCCTTCCTGCCTTTGGGCTCACTTCTTTTTTTTTTTTTTCATAGACTCTGCAGTTGAACAGTTCTTGACAGGAACTTGTAGAAACAACTGTCAATACATTTACCTGAAGCCACTTAGTACTTACGAACAAAGTAATTCTATTCTCCTTCCAGGATGTCGGGATGGTGGAAGGAATGAACTGGGGGGGGGGGTAAAAGTCAAGTACTAACATTATTGTCCCAGAAGGGGGAAATTCACCTCTGTTCCCACAGTTTGCTACCTACTCTGGCTTCAAGCTTCCTAGATAGTCGCCCTGCAGAATGAACACTGCACAGTGGAGTAACTCACAGGTATGTACTAAACATGCAGTCCAGGAAACCATTGAGGGGCCTAGTCCAATTTCCCAATTGCCCCACAGCAGTGTCTGGTTAAGTGACTTGCTCAAGGTCAGACAGCAGGCAAATGTAAGCTGACAGAATCAAACCATATAAAAAAGGAAGTAGCTAATTAACAGCTCCATCTTGATTCTCTTGTGTTAACTGCCAGACTTTTACAGCAGCTTAGGTTATATGGATGTAAAGGATGCTTGACTGATTTCACAGGTTTCCCTTCTCAATGCTTCTTACAAATTTCCTAAGAAATTGGAAATGATGGGCCAGATAAATCTTTATTCAGAACGGCATTTACCTCTTTCTTAGAAGTCAAGCATGCCTACAGAAAAACAACCCTGTGGCTGCCCCTACGCTGTTAGCATCAGTGGTATCAACTCACATTTAATGGCATGCTTCCTCACTTTAACAGCTGTATCGGTGTACATACCCTGTCCCTTAAATCCTCCAGGGATTTTACCTGATACATCCTACACTTGGTTGAAGATACTCCTCTACTAAACAGAATGCAGTTGTCAACCGAATGCTCTTATACAGACAGTGCAGATGATGGAAACATTCCAAAATGTTCCAACATTATACTTCCTATGTCAGCAGGGACAGAGCTGAGCCATCTTACAAACCCTAAGAGAATTAAGAAATACCAGCATCTGGTCAGCAAATGGGTTTCTGTAAAGCTGGCTCTAAGGATGCACTCTCAGAAACATCTTTGAATGCCTGGTATACTTTGGGGACAGTTTTTGTCCTAGGCTCTCAACAAGTCTAGATACATTTTATAAGGTTCTGAGATCTTCTTAAATCCCGTACCCACTCACCTGGAATGCTCCCATCATAAGATTCACAGTTTCTCTAAAGGAGACCTAGGTCAGAAGGAAGCCTGACAAAAATTAACAAGTTATCTGAGTTGCATCCTACAGGCAACGAGATATGCACAGAAAATACCAAGTCTTCCACATCCAAGCTTGCATCTGAGAAAACTGATGGAGGGCTTCTTCAATACTTGGATAAGTTGAGATTCTCTAACAGATAATGGATGGGCTGCCTGTGGATGAATTCTATGCCATTCAGCCAAAGTTGTAGCTATGGTGGGTTGAAGGAGTTGGCTGTCCAGACACAAGCTGTTAGGGAGTGCAGTAAGCAATGCAGTACACGATAATTTAAAAATTAGTCCTTGCATGTCAGAAAGATTCCTGGCAGTCAAACAACCTAAATGATATAAAATACTGTTTTGTGTGCGTGCCTAGCAAATGTAGGACTTTTTTTTTTAATTTTATAATGTTTGGGGATAGCTCAGTAAAGCAGTCTTTGTTAAGCCAAGCCTGGAGGTTCTTCTGAGTGTACAAGTATCTGTTTGAAAACAACCACCTGTGCCATGCTCTTGGAAGCTTCTCAAACAAGGATAGTTGCTAGATGTTTTTAGAGCAACAACTGCGGTGGTGGCGCTGTGGTAGCGTTGTCGCCTCACAATAAGATGTTGTCCTGTTCGATTCTCCGCTAGAGTGTCTTCTGTGTGGAGACATGCATGAATGGGCATACAGGTTGTGCGTCAGGGGTGGCAACTTGGCACGTAAAAATCTACTGCCAATCATTAGCGGACCGGAGTTCCGCTGTGGCGACCCCTAACTGGGAAAAGCCGAAAGACGCAAGAACATCTTGTGGAACCAAAATCAGTGCACAACAGACGTCTACCAAGAGTGCCTGGCAACTGGAGTCGGACATGGATATTTCAATCAGTTCTAAAGAAGTTCAACTAGAAACAAGGGACATATTTCCCAGTGCTTGCCAAATGGAGTGGCTAAAACAGGCAAAAATGAAATCAGAAAACCATGGGACAAAGAGGTAGAGAAGGTGGAACTTCAAAAGAATAGACAGCCTCAGGCTTGGTCAGTATAGTCAGGGATCACAAAGTCCTTCACTTTCTAACTGCTGGTTACTTAATCAGGTGTTCCATTTTATATACTATATATACCTTTACTATAATATTATATACTATATATACCTGTGCTCCTTTTCTGGTGGTGGTCTTGTCTTTCACCACTCACTGAGTGCACTTGTGCCAAGACATGACTGGACACCACCCCTTCAATCAATAACAAGAGCATCTCATTCTCAAGTAAGTCCTAAAGATTACAGGCAGTCAGGAAATGTTTCTACTAAAAGATGCACAGTACTCGCAGGAAATTGGGTGGTCTTTCCCCAGACAAAAACAGCACTGAAGTTAAAATTCTGTAGTTGGAATATATATTTTTACAGGCAGATTTGTCATGGAAACTAAAACAAATATTTTAAAATTTCTGCAGGAAGTTACTTCCAACATTAATAAAAACACTAAACTGCAAAACAACACCACCACTAGCCATGTTGTGAGAAGTTTACAAAATGGGTATTTCACTTTTAATAAACTGGTGGGTGGGGTAGACTAATGACCTCTTTCAAAAATGACTTGGACCTACACACATAGAACAGTGAGGTACAAACAGTAGTACAAATTAATCATATAGCAGATGTATGCTCCCTGAGCAAGAGCTGGACATAAGGGTGATGTACTTAAGTGTCAAAGGAGAATCAGTACCCCCAGTGGAAAGACAGCATGTATATCCAGAAAAAAGGAAGGTAGAGGAGGAGGAGAACCTCTCAACAGAAAAGAAATACCACCCATGAACAAGGAGAAAAAAGAACAGGATGTTTACAGGGATGGAGTGAATACTGCAACAGTAAAAAAGATGGAGTGAATACTGCAACAGTAAAAAAAGAAGACATCTACTGTTATGGTAAGTGTAACGTCACCACTCTGGGCCAGTAATCAGGGAGCCTGAATCCTCACCACTGACACTGGAGAGGAACATTCATTTGGAATACAAATGGATACACTAAGTATTTCCAGATGCAGGGAACACAACCAGTCCGGGGTCTGAGTTTCTCTCTCTCCTCCCAGGTCACCATTAAGGCTCCCCAATGGCACAGCTGTAGAGTTGATACCTCAGCAGAGCATCCAAGCCAAACATTCCAAATATAAGTATTCTCAAAGGTTAAAACTTTATATATATATATATATATATATATATATATATATATATATATATACACACATTTAATAACGAATAATAAAAGAACATGAAAATACAAAATACCTACTTATAGCAAACACCAGAGTTTCAGTCACAGGAAATATTAAAAATAATACAGGTGGACAGGTTCACACAGTTACAGAAAAACAATACTTAATGTATGCGTTTGTTTCCCACCTTTCCTGTAAATAGTCTAGTCCAGATACTGATTTGCTGTATCCAGGACTGCTTGTAACCTTCTGAGCCCCACAAGCATTTCTGTGTTGAAGGGAAGCCTTCTAACTTATCAGAGTGGTTTCTGGCCCAGAAATTGTGGTTTATTGGCCGTTTGGGCAGTTTTTCCATCTCTTTCAACGTTCTGGTTTAAAAGCCCGCGTTTGCGCTTGTTTCCAACCTTTCCTGTAACTAGTCTAGTCCAGATACAGATTTGCTCTATCCAGGACCACTTGTAAGCTACTGAGCCCCCCAAGCATTTCTGTGTTGGAGGGAAGCCTTCTAGCTTATCAGTGGGAGTGGTAAGCACTAGGTAGCCTACCTACCACAAGAGTGGTTTCTGGCCCAGAAATTGTAGTTTATTGGCCGTTTGGGCAGTTTTTCCATCTCTTTAAACTTTCTGGTTTAAAAGCCCACATTTGCGCTTGTTTCCCACCTTTCCTCTAACTAGTCTAGTCCAGATACAGATTTGCTGTATCCAGGACTGTTTGCAAGCTTCTGAGCCCCCAAGCCTTTCTGTGTTGGAGGGAAGCATTCTAGCTTATCATTGGGAGTGGTAAGCACTAGGTAGCCTATTTACCACAAGATCCAGGTACAGATTCTTAGTTTTAGCATTTGAAATTACTTATTTGTGCTCTGCACTTGTTCAGAACTTGTTGTTAGCACTAAATAAGCTGTAAATTACTACAGCACCCAACCTTCCTCTTTACCTAGAGGAAAACAATTTTTGTACTTACCTTCCTCACTTGCTTAGAGAAAAACAGCTCTAATACTCACTTTCCTGACTTGTCTAGAGGAAAGTAGTTTTTTATTCTGGCATGTCCAAAGGTTAGCTCTCAGTGTTCTCTCCTGTCTATCTGATGAATCTGGGCATCTTGGGAGCAATGTAGCAACTGCCTCATGTACACAGACAACCCTCTCCTCCTACCACCCAACATCACAACCTGTGAGAGATGCACTTATCTAGCCAAACTGGAGGTAAAGCTCTCTCCAACCACGACTGAACTTGACAGTCAAGAGGAGAAGGTAAACACTTGCACCACACCACACTCATCACATAGTCCCACTAAACCAACACCACCAAAATTCACACAGAGAAACACAAAAACATTCGCAGAGGCTCTCAATAGTAATCTGCTCAAGCAACAGAGACCTCCAAAGCAGAAACGCAAGCAACCTCCATCCCCCAACACAACCCAAATGACTCACAGCTCACAGACTCCGTGTGCCAATAAACCACAGCCCATAAGGCAAAACGTACCCAACACACTAGTCATACATGAATCTATAGTCAGGCACACTGATGTCCCACTCACTAGGGTAAACAAGGAGAAGGTTACTGTCAGCTGCCTGTCGGGTGCCAGGATCCGCTACATAACCCACGCACTCAGGTCACTCCACAACAAGTACAAATATGACTCTGTCATTGTCCATGTTGGTGTGAACAACCTGAGACGTACCTCCCTGGACTACATGAAGTGACATGGAAAAGCTCTCTAATCTTGTAGCCCAGGCAGGTATGACCCTAGCGCAGAGTAGCATCCTGCCATTGCCCAGAATGATACCATAGTACAAGGACAAAACGACTGACTGGCTAAGCTTCTGGTGTCATTCTAAGGGGATCCAGTATCTGTCTGCCTGGGAATACATAGTCAACAGACCACGATGCTTTGCCAGAGATGGCCTACACCTGTCGCCCCTGGGATTCCGGATGCTGGCTAAGGGTCTTGCCGCCCCTATAGTGCCTTTTTTAGGCAAGGTTCAAATGACAAATTCACCACCATAACAGGAACAGGCAAGCAAAAACTGAGGGTAATGCTACTCAATGCTAAAAGTCTAAATCTGAAAATGCACTCACTCGAGGCACTCCTTAAAATGATGAACATTGATATCTGTGCAGTGATTGAGACCTGGTTCAAGGCTTGAGAGAGCACCCCTGCATTATCAGGCTATAACTCCTACCACACTTTTCAGCCATCTAACCTGGACCAGAACACCAAAGTGTAGTTATGCAGCATAATGCATCCAAGGTTATCCAAGTGCAACTAACTCTGGGCAAAACTGTAATCCAAACTGTAGCTTGCTACAGATCCCCCACCATGCCCCAGGATTCCCACTCCTCTTTTCTTGATATACTCTAAAATATTAGGGTTCAACCAAACACCCTAATAATGAGCGATTTCAACTACCCCACTATTAACTGGGAAAACTACTCATGTACCAACTCCTTCGCTCAACGCTTTCTGGAATTCATAAATTCCAATGCCCTGGATCAACTTATCCACACCCCCACCAGGGGCAACAATATCCTAGACCTAGTCATTACTAACATGACTGACCAGTGTTCCACACCTGAAGTCAACTCCTCGTTGGTCAGATCCGACCATAAGCTAATCACCCTAGATATCTGCATCCCGGTCCCCACCCACCAATAAGGAAATCACGGTAAAAAATTTCTCCAAAGCCAACTTCATGCTTCTTAAGACAGAAGTGGAGAACTTCATGACACCCATGCAGATGGACAATACAGTTACGACTGCTGAATCCTACACAAATGCACTCTATAAGCACTTACACTATCCCAAACAGAACCAAGACGCTATACTCCAAAAAAAGGAAGCCAATCTGGTGGTCCCCTGCCATAAACAAACTCTACAACAGAAGGAAGAAACTGTTGCAAAAGAGAGTAAAATCCCATAAATGGAGGAGCTCCCTGGTCAGCCTCAGTAAAGAAGCGGAGATCCCTTATAAGATCCTCCAAAGCTAGCTACGAAGACAAAATCGCCACTGATTCTAAAGGCAACCACAAAGCATTCTATAGCTATGTCAAGAATCTCAATGGCAACACCCAGATCTGCTCGGAGTTACAGCACAACAGCACAAAAATTACAGAACCAACTGATACTGCCAACATCCTGGCAGATGGGTTCAGTGCTAACTTTACCCCCCCTCTCACCCTCTAAATGGCCCATATCTATAAAGGAAGAATGCAGAGTCCCTGTAATCACATCTATGCAGGTAAAATCTGCACTCTCTAAAACCAAAAACACAGCATCCATGGGACCGGACAACATCCCAGGCTGCATTTTACATGAACTTCAGAATGAACTGGCTCCCCACCTAAGCATCATGTTCAATCATATTCTCATGTTAGGCTTTGTGCCCACTGAATGGCACACAGCAATATTTATCCCTGTCCACAAAGGGTGAGCCACCACTGATCCTGGGAACTATTGCCCTATTATCCTGACGAGCCTGGTCTGCAAGGCCATGGAACGTATCATCGTGGAACTCATAAACAAAGACATTGGTAACCTCCAAACTCTGGACCCCACCCAGTTCGGGTTTATGAAAGGCAGATCATGCCTTCTGAATCTGAATGAATTCTTTGAGGCAGTCACCAAAGCCATAAACGAGGGTAAGGTGGTTCACACAGCCTATCTTGACCTCGCCAAGGCTTTTGACACCATCCCCCATTCTGGAATTATAGCTAAACACACTAAACCAGGCATAAATCCCCAAGTCACAAGATTGGTTGCCAACTGGCTCACTGACAGAACCCACACTATAAAAGTTGCAGACTCCAAATCTGACTTCAAACCAGTGGCAAGTGGAGTACCACAGGGTTCAGTCCTGGGACCTCTCCCATTTGGTATCTACTTCTCTGAAGTACAGGCCAACACAGAAGGCCTCTGGCTAACGAAGTTCGCAGATGACTGCAAACTAGGACCCAAAGTCGAGTCCCCAAATGATGTGGACATCCTACAGAAGGAACTCACTGAGACAGATGCCTGGTGTCATGGCCTCAAGCTCAATGCCAAAAAAGTGCATTGTCATCCCCTTTGGCAAAAAGTCTGTACCTATGAACTACCACATAAACGGCAGTCTACTTAACGCCGTATGTGTGATAAGAGACCTTGGGACCCAGATGGAGAGTAGTTTCTCCTTTGATAATCACATCGCCACAGTAGTCAGGAAATCCTTCCATGTGGCACAGCTCATCACGAAAGGGTTCTCATCCAGGAAAAAAAGAAGTCATTGTTCCCCTCTACTCGGCACTCATTAGACCCATTACAGAGTACAACGCCCCTTTTGGAATGTACCTCACAAGACATCTGCAGCAGCTGGAAAGGCCACAGAAGTACCTCACAAAGAGGATTACTGGCCTCAAACAGATGCCCTACACAGACAGTCTCAAAAAACTCCAGCTTTACTCTGTAACATATCGCCTACTTCGAGGAGATCTCTGCCTAACATATAAAGCTATGTTAAACCCAGAGCTGTTGGACATGCTACACCTAAAGAAATCCCAATCCCTCTGAGCTACACGCTCTAGGGACCTAAACCTTGTCACCACAAAAAGCTACCCATCTATGTCAAGCAAAGTTCCTCATTAGCACTCTACAAGAAAAATCTTGATGAGTGAATAGGAAATACACCCCGGGGATCACTTCTGTGGCTCTGCTCAACAGGGGCACAGGAAATTAACTTTCTTGGGTGGCATAAGCCAGGGAACCTTGTTGGCTAGGCTTACTTAGGCCCTTGGGCTGATGGCCTAGTACCTACCTATGAACTAATCTCACTATATTTTCCTGACTGATGTAAAGATTTATTATTCCCCAATTACTTACTAGAGCAAGGCAAGATGAAGTAGGTAAGAAATCCTTCTTTGTCAGGTTACAAGAACATACTGCTCTGAGACTTCAGTCTCACCTAGTATTAAAATTATTTTAGTGATGAATTTCAGAATGACTTCAAATACACCTGGTCATCTGATTTCTGGTTCCCATGCCACACCCCACTGCTAGAAACTGCCAGGAGTTGGCAGCTGTGTGTCAATAATACACACACAAAGCCTTGATAAGATCTGCTGCAGCTCCTGGAAATCATAAAACACTTCCACTCTTCCTACAGGAGCTAATAAACCACACTTCTTACAGATATTGCATCTCTGGCTTCATTCAAAACTGTGAGATAAAAAAAAAATTATGGCCTAGGTCCAGTAATTTCTTACTTCTCAAAGTTAGCTGGAACTGAGCTTAACCTCTTCTTTTCCATTACCC
This sequence comes from Protopterus annectens, assembly GCF_019279795.1. NCBI lineage: Eukaryota > Metazoa > Chordata > Ceratodontiformes > Protopteridae > Protopterus > Protopterus annectens. The sequence continues at coordinate 1,087,607,065 of NC_056739.1, read as the reverse complement.
TCTGTTAAAACATATACATTTAAACAGTTATAATAAAGTACAGTCTGACATACATGTATATTTCTTTTCTGTCTAGCAGGGCTCACTTTTGATACATTTTTTTTTAACACAAGCAACTTTACAAATACATTTTTAAACACAAATATCTCTACACATCAGTTTGGTAAATTCCAGCTAGCTGTGCTGGCAAATGTTACGCATCCACTGCCCTACTTCTTCCTGTCATAGATGGCAGTATCTCACATTGTCACAGTAAGATTTTACACAACTGTACAATGTCATTCAATATCAATGTTGCAGTATTCATCACCGCTGGGAGAGCACAAAGGCTACAGTGACGGCAAGGAGGAGGAAAGCAAGGGAGAACACTCCACAGATCCATGCAAGATAACCATGGTAAAACCTGCCCTAGCCCTGGAAATGACATCCAATTTGCAATGTTTAGTGAATGCGTGAATTGAAGACAAAGTAGCTGCTTCAAGGAAGTTGTCATCATCTAAACCCTTGAAGAAAGCCCTTGAGTAAGTCACTGCTCCAGCAGAATGAGGGCTAACAGAAGCAGGCAACCGTTTGCCATGAAAAGAACAGGAAAGGGAAATGGCCTTGGCAAGTCCAGGAGGAGATGATTTACTTAGAAACTGCCAATCCTAATGCCCTAGTATGAAAACAAACAAAAAAGTTTTTCAGGCTTACAAAAGGCCTTTGTTTCGTCTAAATAATATCTCAGCTGTCTATACAAGTCCAAAGCATGAAGAACCTTCTCATTAACAGACTGCACAGAAGGGAAAAGAGGAGGAAGCTGGAAAGACTGATTAAGGGACAGATCATTAACCACTATGAGCATAAAAGAAGGATTCATATAAACAGACACCCTGTCTCTGTGAAAGAAACAAAAAAGGAAGAACTGCCATCAAGACCTGGAGTTCACATACCCCTTCTGGCAGAGATTAAAATAATTAATAAAACAGTCTTCCAGGTGCAATATTGCAAAGAGGAGGCAGCAGGCTCGAAGGAGCCTGAGGTAGTATTTCAAGGACAAAATTAAGATCCCAAGCAGGTGAAATGGGCTTTCTTGGGGGTCTGACATGAAGGACACCTTTTAGAAACTGCACAACCACAAATCTAGAGAGTAAAGGAAGAGTACGCAGCAGACCGGTAGGAAGGACAGATAAATGAGCTCTCAATGAAGAATATGCAAAGCCAGCATTGCAGCAGTTCACACAGGTAGGAAAGAACCAAGGGCACCTCCAGTAAAAAGGGATCCTGGCGATTTTTCAGACAACAGTCAGAAAAACTCTTCCATTTGGACATGTATGATTTTCTGGTACTGGGTTTTAAGGCTTCCTGCAAGACCTTAATCACGTCCTTAGAAAACTGGTGTCAGAAAGGACTCAAAACCCTACCACCCAAACTGTCAACTGAAGAGTGAACAAGTGAAGGTGGAGAAGAGATGTGTGAGAGGGTCCATGCATTGAGGTAATTTGTGATGACTGCCCTTGGCCAGATGGAATAAGAGGAGGAACCAGTGCTGTCTGGGCCAAAAGAGAATCAACAAGATTTTTGGAGTGGCCTGCTTGATCTTGTGAAGAACCCTGGAAAGAGGAGGAAGGGGAAGGAAAGGCATAGAGCAACATTTCCCTCAAAGAAAAAGACATGGCATCCACTTTTCAAGCCAAAGGACTTGGGACTCGAACAAAACAGAGGAAGTTGTCTGTTCAAAGAGAAGGCAGAGAGATCCACTTGAGGAGTATCCCACCAGTGAACTATGCCCAGAAACACATCCATTCATGAGACTGTGTTCTGCACCTGCTGAGAAAATATGCCACAAGACTGTGCTCTAAGGGAATGTAGACTGCCTGTAGGGTTATCTCCAGACTGATATCTGTTTCCCAGGATTGAAGGATGAGTCTACAAACAAGGCAAGACCCTGTGCCCCCTTGCTTGATGTACCACATGACTGTGGCATTGTCTGTAAAAACCTTCAAGGGATGTGGCACCCAGGGCAAGCAGAAAAGCTTGAAGAGCCAAAATGAGAGCCTTCATTTCCTTAATGCTGATGTGATCTGCCCTCTGTTGAGGAGACCAAAGGTCTGAGCCTTTAAGGTGCCTGAATCAGCTCCCCACCTCTGCTCCGAGGCATCCAGAAACAGTTCCTGGGACAGCCGAGGAAGATGAAAGGGAACACCTGGATTGCGAGATGTATGTTGGACTCACCAGTGAAGTCCCAGTTTGAGACCACGAAGGATAGGAACTGAATAGTCTAGCAGGTGGCAGTGTTGAAGTCGCACTAATTTAAGACACCACTGAAATTCTGTCATATGAATCCTGGCCTAGGGAAGAATAGGAATGGAAGAAGCTATGAACTCCAGAGCCCTTAGAAACTCCATGGCTGGAAGACAGGACAGGGAAGCAGGGAAAGAAAATAATTAGTAAAAGACAGAACACTGGTGGCAGGAAGAGAGGCTAGCATTGCAACACTTTGGATCCTGCATCCCAGAAAGATGTAACCCTGAGATGGGAGTCAGCACTGACATCTGAATGTTGACCATGAATTCCAGGCTATGCAGCAGATGTTGGGTAAAATGAACAGGTCTATATTAGAACACCAAACATTCAGTTCAGTGAATGGCACTTTTGGTGCACTTACATAGAACATGCCATTCACTGAACTGTTCATACTGAGACTGCGGTACAGTGAAGATCGGAAAATTTTAATTTGCTCTTTCCTCACTGTAGTGGGATCTTGGAGTTGATAAACATAATTATCGGAGGTGTGGGGGGCACAGCCCCCTACAAGCGCAGAATTAGATGAACGGCATTTCCAATGAAATGCCATTCATCAAAGAGGGTTTTCGATAATTTAATATAGACCGAAACTGAAGATCCTGCACTGGCTTGGTTTGGGAATGGGCCTGAAGCAATAAGTCATCTAGATAGGGAACTACTTGCATGCCTTGAAGCCTGCAAAAGGCAACCACTGGAGCTAGGCATTTGGTGAATACCTTTGGGACCACAGAAAGCCCAAAGAGCCAGGCAGAGAACTGAAAAATGAGAGGGGAAGAAACAGAGAAATGCAAACATTTCTTGAATTGCAACATACAATGGAACTTGAGAAGATTGCCATAGCAGTTAGGAACACCAAGGTCTTGGAGGAGAGTCCACTGGGTCTTAGACTGGTCCACTACCTAGCACCCCCACACTTGCCTCTCTGGAGAACAAACTGGCTAATTAAGCCCATTTGCTAGGGAACAAATGGGCCTACAAGGTTCTCACTTGGGCTGAAAGGTGGCTGGCTCCTGGCCAGAGTGTGTAACAAATCCAGTCATTGTGGAAAAGGAAGGCAGCATGGGTTAAGACTCAAGGGACGAGGGATTAAAAAAACATGTATAGCTTGTTTGATTAATGCAAAGAGTACAGCACAGTATAGTGTGCCGTGATAATGTCAGGCAAAGCATGTCACATCTATGGCAAGTGGTTAAAGAATCCTCAATGTATGGAGTTAAATTGTGAGGTTCTAAAAGTGGTCAAGCCTGCGCTGTTTTGCTAGTTCCAAACCGTTGATGCTATCTTTTGGAATACTCTCTCTCTGTGCACCGCAGATCAAAAACAGGGTAATGCTGAATGACAGAACAGTCATTATTACACAGCGAGTATATATTAGAAGCTGTACTTAAGAGTAGGCCAAGATGAGGGCAACAGTTTAAAAACTGAGTATCTGTAGGTAAGGAACTCAGGGGAAAGTGTCTGGAATCTGAGAATTTTATGAAGCAGATTTTGTTTAATGATTCTGTACAACCTGCTTATCTTTCATGAATGCTTAAGGCTATTAAGGAAAGACGACATTCTAATTTGGCAAGACTACTTTATTGCCAGCTGACTGCCTTATCTCAGAAACAGGAGGATGAAGTTATAACATGGCAGTTTAAGTTGACATACTTTATGATACTGTCAGTGTGTAAGTTGAAAGTAAGTTAGGAGTCTAGCGTTATATCTAGGCATTTGAATGAGTAGACTTTTATGAGTAGGGGTACCCCAAGTGATCATACATTTTTAGGAACAAGGCATTAAACAGTCTTAAGATACCAAAGAGTACAGCTTTTTTCCACAGGATGCAAATGTGAAGTTTTCTTGAAGGAGTTCTTGCTAAGTAGTGGTTTGAAGACTGAAGCAGGTAGATTATCAGCATAAGGAATCATGTTAATGACATGTAGGAACAACTGCAGGGAATTAATAAGAAAGAAAAAAAAGATCATCATCAAGGGCAGATCATACTGAAACATCAGAAGAGGCTGAGGATGACAAACTGTCCAAACTTGACACAAACAGGCCTACTGTATTTTGTTTTTACACCTTTACTGAATTATCACTTAAGACACTAGCAAGCACACACACGGAAGAAAACAAACCATGCTAACATTATACATCACACATCTTTTTATACAATTATCAATCTAACATTAAACTCCAGTTCCTGCCTTTCCTTAAACCTTATTCCTCCTGCAAAACATTACTCTGCATTACTGCTCCAAAAATTTCCATTTTCCCAATGTAACCTGCTCCTACCATTATATAAAGATCCCACTTCCAGTTCATTTGTCCCGGTTACAATACTCACTAATTCAAATACAGTTGGTATGGACTTTGAATTGCATTTTCTAGTAACTGTTATTTTGCCAGCCACCAGAATTAAAACTCAACAAGGCCATAGTACGTCTAGGCAATCTGGATTTACAACCCAGCTCAAAAAATAATTTCCTTAGTTACAGCCATTTGCTCACCCAATATTTCTGACATAGTACTCTGAAGGGAATTTTTAAAGTCTGCCAACTCATTATATTCCCAAAACATATGTTCACACTTAGCACTTTCTTCTCCTATCACACCTCCAATATTTGCCATCTACTGGAGAAAAAAATTATTTGGAGTCTGCTTGATGTATAAAAACAAACCTATGAAAATACTTCTAAGCAAAAATCCTACATCTTCTAGACTTTGTTGCACTTTTGGGAACGGCTTATGCAATCTCTCTCCTTAATCTTTTTAACCTCCTCTGATTAACATGCAATATTTTATATGCTCTGCTAATCATCTATTTAACAGCAGCTTCTACTCTAGACTCAACTAAAAACTATCAGTGTAGGTCTTCACTTGAAATTCCCCTATTCTTTCTCTTTGCCTGTACTCTGATATCAATCCCTGATAGGGAAGGAAATATTTAGCCTGCAATCCAATTGTCTTCTTGGCCTCTTCCCATTTTATTACCTTTCCTTTTTAGTTATTTTCTCCCAGTACCTTGGTTCCTTTGCAAGTTTTCCCCAGTAAATTCCAGCCACCTCTTGCCTATTCTCTGTAACCCTAAATGCAGTTATCCTCACTGATAGAATCTCTCTTCTCCATTCTCATCTTGTCTTAGTGCTTAGAATACATTAAAAATACAATATTCTGCACGACTGTTTTCCTGTTAGGATTGGCATCCCAAATCCCACTGTTCCCTTATTTCTTAACCCCCCCCCCCCATTTTCGTCATCATCCCTTTCCACTTTAAAATTATAACTTTCTGCTTGTGTTATGTACCATAACTATGAAGCTCTAAAATAACCCTTCAAAGCAAGTAATCCCAAACCACCTTATTCTGTTGGATCAACTTATCCCACATGACTCTTGCACTCTTCCCCTTAGATAAAAACCTTCAAGTGTTTATTAATTACTGTGCACAACTTCTTCAATAGTTGATAAAAATATGCCTGCCCTGTATATAAAACTAAAGGGACTAAAAGATTTTCACTGCTTATGTCTTGTTATCCATAACCAAGAGCTTCCGGTTTCTTAGTTTTGTATCATCTTTTTAGTGTCTTCCTACATATCCTTAGCTGCCACAACATAATCCTTTCTAACCCATACTCCTAAATACTTCATTTTATCATGTCTCCATAAATATGGATATTGCTGAACCAATTCATGCATGGATACACAAGTTTACAGCTATAGCCTTTGTCTTGTCTTCATTTATACCTTGAAAAGACTTAAAATGATCTTACAATGTTCCACAACATGGCGATGTCCTTTTCTGATTTTATTAGGTACCAAATAATATAGTCTGCAAACAAAGCCAAGTTTTATGGATTACCACACCAATTGCATTCGAGTCCCTTACGTTCTTTACCAAAGGCTCTAAATATAATGCAAACAGCAAAGGGGAAAGAGAACAACCCCGTCTGGTTCCTCTATTCAGAGACAACTTACCAGACAGGAACTATCAGCTTTAGTTTTTGCTTCGATCCCTAACATGTCCTCCTAATAAATGTTTTATTGTATCAGGGGAATGCATAAGCTCCCATTACTCTACTCATAAAATCCCAGGTTACTCTGCTGAATGCTTTCTCTGCATCAAGACTCACCAACAACAGTGGTAATTTCTTATATTCTGCTTCTCTCTCTGGACCATCATTGCTCTATTAATATTGTCAAATGTTTGCCTTCCCTATACAAAACAACATCAGTTTTGGCAACACCTCTGTCATTCTCTTAGCAACTACAAACACTTTATAATAATGGTTTAAAATTGAAATGGACCTATATGAAGCTGGGCCCGATTGGTATTTACAGTCTTTAGATATTACAGCCACCAACATGTTCTTCCAGGATGTTGGTGCATCCCCCTCCTTTTAAAATATAGATAGATCTATTGTTAAGAAATTTGGAGAAGAGTGTGTGTGTGTGTGTGTGTGTGTGTGTGTGTGTGTGTGTGTGTGTGTGTGCGCGTCTATTTTGGGCAAAACTGAGCTAGGTGATTAAGTAGGAGAGGATGGTCAACTGAATTAAAGGTTTTTTTTCACATAAACAAATATGGCCATAAACAAACCCTTGTTCCTGTTGGAATAAACTGTGTCAATAGTAAGGAATAAGACAACTGAAGTATTAAACTCTGAAATCACTGCTGCTCTGAGGAACTGTGTACATGTTTTGAAAGATGAATTATTTGGAATGTAGGTTTTATAAGCGTTTTCTGGATAAGGGTGATAACTGCAATGAGCCAGCAGTGATCGGGTTGAGTTTTAGGTCAGTTTTTTTCTGGAAGGGAAATGATTGAAGATGGATGGAAGTTAGAGAGGCACTGAATGCATATGAGGGGATGCCAAATACATCTATCTGCATTTTTGCTAAACTTTTGGTATAGATGGAGATAGTAGACTGGTTGGGAGTTTTTGTTAGTAGCTGACTGCATTACTGTCGAGAAATCTGAACGTAAATGGGTGGGAACAAAAGTTTCTTCAGGTAAGAACAAGAGTAACTATTGAGCTGAGGTGAAATAAAATGGTGGAAAATAATATTTTAAGCTGAGTTGGAAGTGGGCTATTATCAACGGGACATGATAATGTTATTTATGCTACTTTAAGTCTTTCATCCTCTGCCCACTACAGTTTCTTGTCACCCAGCAGTGTTTTTGCTGTGATCTACAAAAGTGGATTCAAATGGTTTAATGATTATACTGTTTTAGGAACCAGATCAGAATAAAGTCTGGGTTCAGGGTAGATTTCCATTTCTGTCATGCAGCACATCTCTGTCAAATCTGAGCTTTTAGCTCTGGAATTAGCCCAGGGCAGTGGTTCACTTCACCTTGCTTTTCCTTACTGGACAGAGCACCGGAAGTACCATGAGACAGAACATAACAACAAAATCACTCTGTGCGGGGGGGGGGGCAAGACTGATGCAGACTGCTCGCCTATTTAGCTGTACATTTGACCAATGTTATGGGCAAGGGCAAAAGTTTAGTTTCACTTTTGGGATGTTCAAAAGTCTGGAAGTCAAGCAGGAAGGGTACATCTGTGACTGTGCTTAATTTCCATGGTTAATGGATGCTATTCCAGCTGAGATTCTTATGATAACTGTATCTTCATAAATGTGTTAAAATGTATTCTTACTAGATTTAAACGCACCTCTGATTAGTATAATGTAAGCAGCAAGACCAAGACTCTACCAGGTATAATCAAATTGGTCAGCAATTTTGTGCCAAAAATATTTAGCATCCTTTACAAGTACTTGATATTTACGACAGCAGATGAGGCTGTTTTAATGACGAACATGAATGAAATATTCAAATGAGGTAAAAATGTTAGCTTTGATGTGCAGTACAGCAGCTTATTAAAAAGTAAACCTCATTCAAAAAGGCAATCAACAGCCTCCTCCTGATTTTAGATATTGCAGCACTTTGCTACTTTGTCTTTTCACACTTACAAACAACTCAGGATTCAAACTATGTTCCATACTTACCATTAAACCATCATTTTAACAGCTGATTTTATGGCCAGCTAATCAGCAAACTTAAAAAAACACTGTAATAAAAATAACATTGATTAGTTTCCTTGATGATGAAGTAATGCTCAGAATGGAATCTTCTCACCTGTGGAATGTGCCCTGTCTATATGAGGGACGGAGTTACCAAGTGGCCGTGAGTTGATCTGATGATGAAGGTAGCTGCGGGTTGGGGAGGCAAGGCCGCTGGAGTGTAAATGGTGATAAGGGTTATCAAGGGAATGGATGGGATGAGCGCTAATCACAGCTGTAAATGAAGACAACACAAATAAATGATATACAGATGGACCCTTCCCCCGCAAACAAAATGGTACACAGTGCAAAATGACAGTTAAAATCTGCAACATTTTCACATTGTACATTAACAAAGACTATACAGTCACTAAACAGTAAGAATTCATCTTCCAAAAATCAACTGGTTAAAGCAATGGGTTAAGGGCAAATACATTAATTTATTCTGTGCATTCTTCAGCTATTCCCCTTTTTTTGGTAGGTGAGAGTGGACAAGTTTTTTTCTGCTTGCCAGTTCAACAGAACCCTCTCACACATTATCAGAGACACAAATTTCATCAAATACTAAACAGACACAGTCTCAATGATTTGACATTTATCTCATAAAATATGCCTGCTTGCCACTTTTAAAATTAACATATACGTTAAGACAAGAACACTGGGTGATCATAAAAGAATCAAAATGGAAGACATTTTATTCCCCCCTCATTGCTAATGTTGTGCAGCTTAGCACCACAATTCACACTGCACTCAGTAACCCTTTTCTCATCCTTGAAGTGCATCACACTGCTGCTACACACAAGATATGGATACACACACCCAGTTATCTAGTGCCACTAAAGACAATATGATAAAGTTTTTTCCCATGTACCATCAGGGTATTCAGTGTTTAAAACACACATGTAAATTCACACCAAGAAGCAACCAAAATCCTGCAAAACTACATGAGAATACAGTCGTTTGCAGTCTATACCTTCTTCCCTATGCTGCTTCCTTCACTTTCTAATACTCTTATACAATATAATTCCTCTTTCCATGGAAAACAAAGTAGAAAATTAATCTTATCCCAGCAGAAAGCGACAAAGGAACTCGTCTCCTAGGACCTCTGCAAAGCATTCTCATTTTTTTTCATGAGCTGTATCCATTTTTTCTGTTTTATTTATACATTAATAACTTGCTATAACTACAGATCTTATTAAGACATTTGAATAAAATATATCAAAATCACCTGACCTACTGCTGACAAAGTATATTATACATACCTACTGCTGGCCACCTACCTAATGCCTTTGTGATGAACAAAATATCCTAAGGTAAGCTTTACTCAAAAAAAAATTGTGCAAGGGTCACAATAAACCAGAACACTGAAATAAAGATAGCTACTAGAGCATTTACTGCAACAATCCCATAAAATGAAATTGGAGACCAAGGTAGTAATCTTACTACCACCTGCTGTACCGGCACCTCCAAAAAAAATCTGAAAATCCACAGCTACATTAAATATAAACACTGACATTACCCACAAACATTTATGCACAATCTTACTTTAACAAAGGATTGGCTGCAGGAATACCATACATTAAACAATTGTGTAAGAAAGAAGACAGTAGTGGATAAGTGAAGCATCAGTGAGAACTAGCATATTCAGATCCTGTGCTGTCTGAAAGGAAACTGCTTAAGTCCAAACTAAAGCCAGAAGACAGAGATCATAGGCTCGGCAAAGGAAGCTTAGACCAGAAAATAGGATGAATACAAACTATAAACAAGCAAATGAAGGAAGGAAGAGGTGCAGTAATGCACTGCTGTGGTGGTGTTTGAATGTGTGGATGGGGAAACCACTGCAGCTAAACCAAAGAGAAACTCCTCAACAAGTAACTACATACAAAAGGAGGCCCCTTTCTGATTAAAAATGGAGCACACGTTAGTACTCTGCAGGTTACAGAATAGGAAAATCATCACAGATAACTTGTCAAAAAGCTGCTCACAACAGTCAAAGGAGACAATGTGGAGGCAGTTCATAGGTTCATACTAGGCTATCTGTCCTAGGGCATTTATAAGCCTAGCCAGAATGTGTTTGGCTTTCGCCACCCACTTTAAATTTATTTTGCTATGCCCTTTTTCGAGGTTAGTATACTGTGCCTCTGTCTAACAGTGACACAGAAGTGATACCCGGGGTAAACCTATGATCTCCCATCCACTCATCAAGATTCCTCTTGAAGAGAGTCAATTAGGGACTCTGCCTAACCTGGACTGGGATTTTATTCCAGAGTGAAGGGAGCCTCTGGGTTATGAATCTGTCCCTCCAGCATGTCCTATTTATTTCAGTGCTGAGGTTCAAGTCTCTTGAGCGCGTAGCTCGATGGGATTTGGATTTTCTGAGGTGCAGCATGTCCATTAATCCGGGTTGGACATGGCTTTATACGTCAGGCACAGATCGCCTCTGAACAGGCGGTATGCCACTGAGTAGAGCTGGAGTTTCTTTAACCGGGCAGCATATGGCATCTGTTTGAACCCTTTGATCCTCTTGGTGAGGTACTTTTGGGGTCTTTCCAGTTGCTGCAGGTGTCTGGTAAGGTACATCCCAAAAGGAGCATTGTACTCAATTATGGGCCTGATGAGGGATGAGTAAAGAGGCACGATGACCTCCCCTGATCTAGATGTGAACCCCTTCATGATTAGGTGGGCTATATAAAATGTTTTTCTAACCACTTTGGCCACGTGGTTGTCAAATGAGAGATTGCTATCAACTTGGGTCCCCAGGTCCCTAATTACTTCTTCTGGATGGATTACCACCTATGTGGTAATTTGTGGGCACTTTGTTTTTGCCAAAGGGGATGACTATACACTTTTTGGCATTTAGCTTGAGGCCATGGCTCTGGCACCAGTTGTCTGTTTCTATGAGGCCCTTTTGGAGGATGCTTGTGTCAGCTGGAGAGTCGATTATGGCGCCCAGTTTGCAGTCATCTGCGAACTTGGTCAGCCACAGTCCTTCCGTGTTGGCCTGTACCTCCGAGAAATATATACCGAACAAGAGAGGTCCCAGGACTGAGCCTTGTGGGTCACCACTTGTAACTGGTTTGGAGTCTGACATGGCTCCAGCAATTCTAACCATGTGGGTTCTGTCCTTGAGCCAGTTTGCAATCCATCTAGTGACATAGGGGTTTATATTTAAGCTGGTGAGCTTATCTATAATGCCCAAGTGGGGTATTGTATCGAAGGCTTTTGCGAGGTCCAGGTAGGCTGTGTGGACCACCTTTCCCTCGTCAATGGCCTTGGTGACTGTTTCAAAGAAATCAACCAGGTTTAAGAGGCAGGATCTGCCCTTAAAGCCGAACTGGGTAGGATCCAGTGTTTGTAGGTCCCCAATATCTTTATTTATGAGGTCCATGATGATCCTTTCCATAGCTTTGCAGACCAAGCTAGTCAGGCTTATGGGGCGATAGTTTCCAGGATCCGTTGAGGCACAACCTTTATGGAGAGGGACCACTGTTGCTGTACGCCACTCTTTGGGCACATATCCTGTAGTAAGGCTGAGATTGAACAGTAGTTTTATGTTTGGGTTTAGCTCTTCTTGGAGTTTATGTAGGACGCAGCCCGGGACACCATCTGGTCCCCACTGATGCTCTGTTTTTTGCTTTGGAGAGGGCGGCTCTTACCTGAGCATCTGAGATGTCAGGGGGGGCAGCACTCTGCTGGGATAGATATTTGCCCTTTTGGTGGGGAGAGAAGTTTGCGCTGAACCTGTCAGCTAGGATGTTGGCAATGTCTGTGGATTCAGTGTATTTTTTGTCATTTTGGATCAATTCTGAGCATATCTGGGAATTACCACCCAGGTTCCTAACATAACTAAAGAAAGCCTTGTGATTATCCTTCGTGTCCTGTGCAATTTTTCTCTCGAAGCTGGCCTTAGACAATTTTATGTGTGCCCGTAGTTTTTTGCTAATACTGATCAGTGATGCCTTCCCCTTTTTGGGATTTTCCTCTATCATTTAGTAGCTTCCTCCTTCTATTGTATAGTTTGTTTATGGCTGGGTTCCACCAGACAGGACGTCTGCCTTTGGAGGATTGGGTCTTGGTTTTATTTGGGATCGCATGATCCATGCATTCCTGAAGGTGTTCATAGAATGCGTTTATAAAGGATTATGCGGTCTGGGCCGTATTTTCCACAGGCCCGGGGGCTTTGAAGGATTCCACCTCAGTTTTGAGGAGTGTGAAATTTGCTTTAGAGAAGTTTTTCACTGTGGTTTTCTGGGCAGGGGGTGGGGTCGGGATGTGAATATCCAGTGAGATTAGTTTATGGTCTGAACTTACCAGTGAGGGATACACTTCTGGTCTGGAGCATAGAGTCCCCATGTTGGTGATGATCAGGTCCAGTATGTTTTCCCCTCTTGTGGTAGTGGTAACAAGTTCTTCCATAGCATTTCAGTTTATAAATTCTAGGAACCTTTGGGCTAGGGTGTTGGAGATAGAGTAATGCTCCCAGTCTATGTTTGGGTAGTTGAAGTCGCCCAATATAATGGTGTTTGGAGAGACCTTCATATTTTCCAGTGTTCTCAGGAAGGCCGAGTGGGGTTCCTGGGTTTGGGAGGGTGGTCTGTAGCAGGCTATAAACTGGAAGGCAGTTTTACCCACTGTTAGTTGCACATGGATAGTCTCTGATGCTTTGTGCTTTGCCACCAACCTGGAGGTGTGGGTATCTTTGATGAATATAGATACTCCCCCTCCTTTTGTGGTTCGGTCCAAGTTTTGGGGCCGAAAAGCATGGTATGAGGTATAACCTGGTAGTGCTGGGGTGCTCTCGGGAGCCTGAACCAGGTTTCTGTTACTGCACAGATATCGATGTTCTCCATGCTAAGGAGAGTTTCGAGTGCGTGCATCTTGAGGTTTAGACTTCTGGCGTTGAGTAGCATTACTATTAGTTTCTTATCCCTTGTGATACCTATGGAGGTGGGTTTGTCTTTTGAGCCTTGCCTAAAAAAGACACTATGGGGGTAGCAAGAGCCTTTGCCAATAAGCCCAGGGGTGACAGGTGCAAGCCGTCCCTAGCGAAGCATCGTGGCTTGTCGAGCATATCATCCCAAGCTGACAGGCATTGGATCCCCTTTGAATGACACCAGTACTTAAGCCAATTGTTGAAATTGATCATCTTGTCTTCATATTGTGGCATCATTCTTGGTGAGGGTAAGATGCTACTCAAGGTCAGGGTCATACCGGCCTGGGCTACATGCTCAGAGAGCTCCTTTATGTCTCTTTTCATGTAGTCCAGGGAGGTACATCTCAGGTCATTCACACCAGCATGGACAATGACTGAGTCATATTTGTACTTGCCTTGGAGTGACCCGAGTGCTTGTGTTATGTGGCGGATCCTAGCGCCCGACAGGCTGCTCACAGTGACCCTCTCCTTGTTCAGCCTGGTGAGCGGGACGTCAGTGTGCCTGAAGATAGAGTCACCTATTACAAGTGTATCAGGTGTGTTGTTTAGTCTTAAGGGCTGTGACTGTTTGGCACACTGGCTTTGTGAGATATGTGTTGCACATGTTTTGTTTTGGGGTAGCGGCTGCTTGGGTGTCTGCTTTGGTGGTCTCTGCTGCTTCAGCAGATCTTTATTTAGAGCCTCCGAGTATGTTTTTGTGTGATTATGTGTTTGGTTTGCTGTCGTAGTAGGTCTATGCGAGACTGGAATTGTAGTGAGCTTCCTTCTCCTCCTGACTGGTTATGCCAGTACTGAGTTGAGAGAGCTTAGCCTCCAGTTTGGCTATATGGTTGCATCTCTCACATGTGTTGGAATTTGTTGGGAGGAGGAGAGGGTTGTCTGTGTACATGAGGCAGTTGTAACATTGCCTCAAGATTCCCAGATTCACCAGCTGGACCGGAGAGGAGACTGACAACTGACCTTTGGACATGCTAGAATAATATTGGGAATTCCTTAATAATTGAAAACCAGGGCCAGTGGGGAGTGAGGGTGTAGTGCTTTTAATTTTTAGTGCTGACTTATATAATTGCTTTAGTGAGCACGTGCCAGGTAACTTACGTGCAATGTGTTACAGGTAACTTAAATGCAAAAATGACAAACAGTAACTTTCTTTCAAGTGAAACAAAGAAACAAGTACAGTAAGCAATGCAGATATCACTAGTGATCCACAGAAGCGCTGAGAAGCCGCATATTAGGTGGAATTAGCGTCCCAGGGAAATAACAAGCAAACAAACAACAAGCATATAAACAAAGCTAGATTCAGCAGGCCTGGATCTAGTCTATGCTACAGCAAACAAGGTGTACCAATTTCAGTAAGATACAGTTCAAATATTCAGGCACTATAAACCTTTAACCAGAAATTCCCAGCTCAGAAGGGCAGAGTCCAGCCTCTTCTCCCACAAGAGTGCAGACCACAAACCTTCTTAATGTAAAATAACTGGCCTGAAGCCCAAGTGCTTAAACCAGAACTAATACACTTTATGAATAACAGACAGTTGCAACAACTATACTGCTACAGAAATATGAGATAACAGTAGCATAGCTAGGATGGGACAAGAGGCACAACTGCCTCAGCTACAAAGTGTTGAGGGCACAGTCGGCTGACCGCAATCTCTTTTTAATGCAAGACTGGCTTTTTGTATTTGCTTAAAAGCTAAAAAAAATATCAACTAAAACCTGTGTGCTATAGTGCTCTGTGCAGGCAGAGTATAAATTGTAGCAACTGTCTGCTACAGTTTAAAAAGAAGAATTTTTTTTAAACTAAAACATGAGCAACATAGCACCCATGCAGGCAGGGTACAACATGTAGCAACTGTTTGCTACATTTGCAAAAGCAGTTTGCTACAGTTTAAAAAGAGGATATGTTTTAAATTAAATCATGAGCACCATAGCTCTCCATCCAGGCAAGGTTTAAACTGTAGCAACTGTTTGCAACAAACAGTTTACTACAGTTTAAAGGGGGTTGTGTGTCATGCATCTGGCCACCTGATTTGAGTGCCAGTAGAAGGAATTTTTTTTTTTTTTTGCTCTTCAGTGAAAGCTCTGGGGGGGGGGGGGGGGGTACAACAGGGCTCTAGCTAATTTTCCAGTCTGGGATATACAGGATAAATGGGAAAGTGTTAAACAAAGGGCTCTCCTTCTGTGAAATTCTAGTCCTGGAATGCGACTTTGACTGTCCCTCAATATTACAAGAAAATCTTAGCCAAGCTAGGAGTTTTCACTGTGCGAGTCCTTAAAACCTCTTCTAAAAGAAGATGATGATAATGGGGTATATGTAAATGACCCCTTAAGGCCGTCAGGTATTTCAGCTATATGAAAGTTATGAATGCCCATGACTTTTAAGTCTGTTAATGGTCAAATTCAAGCCAAACCTCACTTATCACCTTGCACACTGATCAACAGCTTAACTTACACACTCCTAGTGTGAAAAGAAGAACTTCAAAAAGGAGTGACAGCTAAACTGTTTTTGGGGGTAAAATTCAATTTCTAGTTAGTACTTACACTGCCTGGACTCCAGCAAAGAAGAAATTTAAAGAACATGAAAGAAAACCAACCAGAAAAGATGGAGAGAAAACACTGGGAAGGATACTGCAGCTGCTCAGCAAAAATGCAGTTCAAGTTTCAGCTTTGGTTCAAGAGATGGCGTCCAGTAATTTAGAGGAAAATAAATCAAATGTACAAAGAAGTGATTACAACAAATTAAATACTGAAGGAATACAGCAACTCAAATGACAAAAGGCTGAAACAAAAAGCTTTAAACTAGCTGTTCAGATGAACTCAAAACTGCAACAATCACAGCTTGAAATTAATAAAAAATCTGGCTGAGTATGAGGTTTCCCAAGGTAAGCTGTTTCAACAAAAAGAGTTAAAAGACAGAGCAGGCAAGGAAAACCTGAGATTTTCTGTAGTACCAGTGAAGATGGAAAAGGCAGACTATTAATTTTATGAAAGCACAAATAAGCAAATGGACTAGTGTTCCACAGCAGGATTTGTTAACTGAAAGGGGATACTAAATGCGTGCACGAAACCAGGACATGAGAAAGCATCCAAGGCCTATACTGGTAAAGATGCAATTACACCAGCAGAAAGAGTTGGTCCTGACAAAACTATGCCACAAGGGATATGTATTAAAAACTGGAGATAAGAGAGTACATGTGTTAAATAATTATGCACTGCACACCACATAAAACAGAAACAAATTGATCCCAGCAATCAAGGAAAGTTGAGGAGCAAGTGAGAGATTCAAGCTGCTGTATCCAGCTGTCTTCAGAGTATTTTTTCCTTGGGGATCAAAGACATTTTTTGATGCAGAACAAGCTGAGAAAAAAATTTTATCCAACAAAAATTGAGCCAGCAAGCAGAAGGGACTCTGTTTCTTATCCTTCTGATAATAATGTTCATACAGAGTCTTTACCATTGAAACCATTCCCAATGTTCCAAAGGAAAATGCTTGAAAGACCGAAATAAGCAAAGGTGTTAACTAGAAGGATCACGAGAGCCTTGAACTTGAACCAGTGTCTGGTTTAGGAGATGGAGATGAACAGGAAGACAACCAGTAACACTGAAATTAGTGAATAAATGGGAGACTATAAAGCATTAATCACATTTACGAAAAATGGCTTTGCAAGACATCGTGTCTGAAAAAGACTGAACTTTTGTTATGTTAACTTGTGGGTGGCAGTAAAGCATAAAGCAATTTATGTCATTAATGTTTTGAAGGACACTAAAAGAAGAAAACAACTGTAATATTAGCATTTGTATAAAACATTTCATGACATATGTTATATATGCTAAGGCAGTTTTGTGTAGTGTGTAGTAAGGGACATTTTAAATGTGGGGCAGTCTTTTCAGTGACTGCTGTTATGTGTTACAGATATTAATGTAAACAAGTACTTGTTTAGTTGTAAGAAATACAGGCTTTACAGTATAACAAGAGAAGAAAGACTGGACAAAAGCAAGTTTAATGTCATCAACATGCTGTGATCTCAGGCTGCAGAGTCTGGGTTGTAAAAGTGCACTGATTATACTACATGTAGAATTAAGATATTCTCTCTCTCTTTCTTTTTTACAAAGGTGAATGTCTACATTAATGCCCTTAGCTTAAGTTATAAACAAGTGTTTTTCATAAACATGCAGACTTTTAAGAAACTGATGAAAGCTATGAAAATGCTTAGATTTATTTTATATCTGCAAAGATATTAGCTCATTTTTTTTCCATTAGCAAATGTTCAGTGGTAGTTGAAAAGTATGCAGCTGAATGCAGCTGTACATTCTATTCTGAGTGAAACTGACAAAGATTCATTACAGAGTCCTCTTCCATGGAAAGGAGCTGTCTGCAGGTGCAAGGAATTCATTTTGAAAGTTCTGGGAATTAAATGCAAAATTTAAAGATTCCATGGCAAGCAGTTCAGTGAAAAATAAAGTCTGAAATTATGGGAAGTGAGTAAGAGCAGCCTCCCTAGCATCCTTAATAATTTAATGCATTTAATAAAACAGTATACAATTTAGGTTTATTTAAAGATAGTAAGGTGAATTTTTCTTAGGGCTAAAAATATTTTCTGAAAGCATACAAGCTGTTTTTCACATCCCGGAGGGAAATAGACATAACACAATAAACAGCAATCAGTGTAAGTGGGAAAAGAGGCTGTACCATGCTTTAGCTTAGGTAACCTTAATTTTAGCTTACGTAATGCATGTGGGTACAGCTGCTGATTTTTGGCAACTGTTCCTATCTGGAGGGCTAAACTTCTTTTTTTGAAGATATACATAGTTGTGTTTTGTTCTATGTTAAAAGGGGATGGGGTGCTTTGAAAATGTATTTAATTTTTCTTTGATGGTTTTCATTAAAACAAAAGTCTTGAAAGTGTGACATAGGTTTAAATTGAGTTGAGTGTGCTTGTAATACAAAGTTGTAAAATCACATTTAAAAAAACTGTCATGTATAATAGATGGGAAAAAATAGCATTTTATCATGATGGCTATGCTATTATCCATAATACAGTGGAATATAAATGCCCTTATAGCTATACATAAAAGAAGAGTATTGAATTATATCAAGAAATGCAGAGTGCAAACAGCAATGCTACAGGAGACACACTTGGAAAGAAATGATTGTTTCAATTGTACATCAGGGAAACCGGAAAATGGGAGTAGTTATACTAATTGCTAAAGCATTTCCAGCAGTAACAGAAGAGCAGAAAAAAGATAATAGTATTTTTGTGGTAATAAATGGATATTCAAAAGAGAGGGGGATTACACTGCCATGTATTTGTAGTCTACCAAAAACTGCTACTATAGAGCTTAAGAAAATTTTGGGAGAAATAATCAACTTTCAGCAGGGAATATTACTTATAGGGGGGGTGGAACTTGACTTGTCATAGTTAGGATGTATCAGTGGGACCCGAAAGGTAAAAATATAACAAACGCTGGTAGACTTCTGAAGAAATTTATGAAATATTTTGTACAGGTTATGTAAATTCAGTAGTAGGAACTGTGACTGAACTTGCATACAGTGGATATAAAAAGTGTACACACCCCTGTTAAAATGCCAGGTTTTTGTGATAACAAAATTCAACAAAGTATTAGTTTAAGGGTGTGCACACATATGCAACCAGCTTATTGTATGTTTTTTTTATTTTTTTATATTTTATCCCCTAACAGGCTTGTTTGTTTTTCAATTGAATTGTACAGGTTACAGGTCACATTAAAGGTTGGAAAAGTTTTGAAATTATTTATTGTGGTCTCATTTTTATATCACAAAAACCTGGCATTTTAACAGGGGTGTATACACTTTTTATATCCACTGTATTATCCAAGATACTACAGCTAGGCTAGACTAGACAAAAAAATGCATTTCACAGGAGCAATTGCATTTAGTTAAAAGCTTCAACACACATCCAATAAATAGTTTTTATTGGTGCATGGTCTGAAATAAGATAAAAATGCAAGCTTATGAAGTAAAAATGAGACACTGACATTTTATCACTTGCCTATTAAAAATAGAGGAATTTAAGGAATGGGTAGTAGAAATTATTTGATAATTATTATGAAAATAAAAATATCTTCAGAAATTATAGCTAGTGAGTGGGATAAAAAGAAAATTGGGTTTAAAAAAAAAGAGTAGAAATAAGAGAGACAGACATCGTTAAGAAGAAATTGGAATTACTTAGAGAAAATGACAAAGGTTAAAGTACTGCAAAATTAGCAGGATGCTACAGAAGAGGTGGAGCAAATGCGGACTGCTACAGAGAAAAATAAGGGACTATCTGGATAATATGCATAAGTTTAGAAATACTGTTTTTTAAGCAACTATTTTCTGATGACTTCAGAGCACAAAAACTTTTAGCACAATGCAGCAGAAAGTAAAAAGGGTTGTTGACAAACTTTAGTAGCCTATAACAAGAAAAATAACCAGAGATCCTGTAGAGGTTTTAAAGATATTTCAGAAAGTGTATGAAAATTTGAATACAGAGAAATGTGGAACTCAAGAAACAGAACAAATAAAGATTTTTAATAATTAAGTATGCTAGGGTTAGAGGAACATGAGGTTCAACAACTAACAAATTAAAACAGGAGGGGATGAAATAAAAACAATGACAATTTTCAAAAAAGTCCCCAGGAACATATGGCATTCCTGTGGATGTATGGAAGTTAGAAGGGAAGAAAGTGATAAAGATCTAGAAGATTTTGCTTAACAGTACTTTAAAACGATGGGAGGCAAGCACCAAAATCTTGGAGAAAGCTATAGTGGCTGTATGTCCAATCAGTCCCAGCTGCATGCAAATCCATTTCAATTTTAAATTATGATTATAAAATGTTTATGTATAAACTATGTAAAGGAATGAAAAAGGTGCTGACAAAAGTGACAGATATGGATTAATGTGGTTTTGTGGAGGGGAGACAAACATTTTTTAACATTAGTAGAACAATGATGATCCACAGGGAAGGAAAATGAAACAAAATACTGCTGCTGTTTGTGGGTTTTGATGCAGAGAAAACATATGACACAGTAAGTTGGGATTTCAAGAGTAGGGCAATGGAAGCATTTGCATTCCCTGACAAAATAAGATTAATTAGGATGATATATGAAGGACTGGAGGCATGAATTAAAGTGGGGGGCTCCGCTCTAAGTTGTATCTGAACAGAGGAACCAGCCAGTGGTGTCCTGTTTACTTTTTACTATTTACTTTACATATAGAGCAACTGGCAAAGAAAATAAGGGACTCGGAAATGCAAAGACACAATTGGTATGGCAATCAAGAAAAGTTGGCTTTATTTGCAGGTGATATTACTGATAAATCCAGAAAAGGACATCTCAGAGTTGTGGAACATTTTGAGACAGTTTCAACTCTTTGGGATATAAAATGAAAAAAACAAAGGAAATAGCTGTAAATTATGTACCCACACACAAATTTATTCAGCAATACCCATACTTACGGGGACACAATAAGATGAAGTATTTGTGAATATGTATTATAAGGGCTTCTTTTAGAGCTGCTAAGGATATGTGGGAAGAGACTAAACAAATAATAATACAAAAACTAAGAACCCGGAAGTTCTTGTTTACAGATATAAATAGTAAGATACAAATAGTGAAATGGTTTTTAGTCTTTCAATTTTATGGAAACGGTTTTAAAGAATAATTTTATTTATTCTGAGGGTGAGTTCTTCTAACAATCTAGTGGGGTAGCTATGAGTGTTTGTTGTGCCAATATTATTTTTTTTAGACGTGGGAAGAGAAATCTGTATTCAGTTCTCTGTTTCTTCAATGTCGGAGGTTGTACAAATGTTATTTGGATGATATGTCCATACTCTGGTGTGATAAGGAGGACAAATTAAGAGAATTTATTTTTTATATTAACAGCAAGACAGAATTCCCGAAGTTCACTTATGAGATCATTTAAGTTAATTTTTTTTAGATATCACCATTCACAAATTATTTAATACTAAGGGATTTAAGTCTGCTATTTATCATAAAGGGACATTCTCCAATTCATACCTTTATTACACCAGTGCCCACCCCTTTCATCAAAAAATGAGTATTGTTAATGGGGCAATTATATCAGGATTAGTATAACTTCAGAGGATAATGACTTTTGAAAGAATGCGAACTAATGAAAGAGATGTTTTGGGATAATGATATAGTTCATTGTATATCATTTGTTTAATTTTCTTGATAACTGATTTATTGATTAATTGTTTGAAGAATAGTGGGGACGGGGTATTTAAATTGGTGTTCTAACTGATTTGGTAGCATCTGAGGAAGTCTTAGTACAGACGAAAATGCGGTTTATAGTTTGTGTTATTAAAGCTGTTTTTTTTTTTTTAATCCAGAGTCATGCCTGCATATTTCTGAAGTGCTGGTGGATTGTTCCTTTCAATTTTATATATGGGTCAGGCATATTTTTATCACCCAGAAGAGAAACTGTGGACAATAATAAAATTATGAAAACTTTATCATTCAAAATGGAAAGGGATGATGCTAAAGCAGGGAGGAAATGCAAGAAATAAGGAAACAGTGGTATTTTGGATGCAGACCCAAAGGACAATAACAACCATATAAATCATTATATTTATAAAGTAGCAGAAGATATTGTAAGACATGAGAATGGTGAAAGCAAGATAGGGTACAGAAAATAGGCAATGGGTCTGGGATTTACTGGAGAAACCTGACAAAGGAACTAAGATATTAAGAGCAAATAACTAAATAGGGAAAGGTAAGAGAGTGGGATTAGGCCAAGAAGACATTTGGACTGCATGTTAGAGACCGACTTCCTTACCAGGGATTGATATCAGAGTATGGGCAAAGAGAAGAGGGGAATCTTAAGTGCAAGGTCTGCTCTTGTTGAACTTGTATTCAAATCTAGGACAGAAGCTGCTGCTAAAGGGATAATTAGAAGGGCATATAAAATATTGCATTACAACTATAGGAATCAATAAGAGGAGGTTAGAAAGGATTGGGAACAGAGACTGGAAAAGCCGTTCACAAAGAAACAATGGGAGGATATATGTATGAGTACCAAATACACAACAAGTCTAGAAGATTTAGGATTTTTGCTTGGAAGTATTTACATAAGTATATTTATACCCCAAGTACACTTCAAAGAATTTCTCCTCAGGTAGACAGCAAATGTTGGAGATTCGATGGGGAAGAAAGAGGTAACTTGGAACATATCCTTCTGGGAGTGCAATGAGTTTGCAGACTTTAAAAAATTCTCTGCAGACAACTATCAGAAATACTGTGAGCCAACTGGTAAAACTAAGGAAATTATTTTTTTGAGCTAGGATACAAAATCGGAATTGCCTAAACATAATAAGGCCTTGCTGAGTCTAATTATGGTGGCTACCAAAAATCAAATACTAAGAAATTGAAATCAATGTCTAAAACATCTGTACTAGAAGTAGTGAATATAGTAACAGAGATAAAACAGCTGGAAATGGGATCTTTAGAAAAGGGTGGAAGCAAATTACATAGAAAAAATGGAATAATACATGCAGAATATTATTCAGGAGAAAGAGGAGTGAGGTTTAAGGAAATGCAGGAATTTAGCAATTTATGTAATGTTAGACTGATGACAATTACAAAGATGTATGATGTATAATGTATGTAAATGGAAAAATGTCTTTTTTGTTAATGTATGTTTGCCTTTGTCTTAAGTGATAATAAAGGTGTTTAAGCAAAGGATAATGTCTTTGGATGATTAGAAAGAATAGGATGACTGATGAAATGGTGCTGGGTTCGCTTGACCCACTGGTTACTCTGATGGGTGACCAAGGTGATATGGTAGAAGCCAAACATGATGCAGAATGGTGTTAACAGACGTTAAGAACAGAGGAAAGGAAAATAGTTCATAGGAAAAAAGTGTGAACAATGATTATGAACTGAACAATGATAGTCATTTTTTTTAGATTTATTATCAGTCATGAAGCAGACTGTGGAAAGAATCCAGAAAATTCTTTCTGAACAAATGCATATATATATATATATATATATATATATATATGTGTGTGTGTGTGTGTGTGTGTGTATATATGTATATACACACACACACCCATATACTAAACCCAATGTGGATGAAAAAGTAGGCACATCTGCAAGGTTCACTCTAAGATGTGATTGGTGTCCAACAACATAATGCCAGGCTTAAAGGTTTCCTTTGAAGAACGGTTGAAAAAGTCCTTAATTCAATACTGCCCACAGCAGAAAGAAAATGGCATTGCGTGCCAAACACCACTTCTAACTGCACAGGCAAACAGACTGTGATGCTCCTACAGCGCTGAAGTACACACAACTGACAAGTTATACTGTTGTTCATATCTTTCAGCTGTCCAGATCCGCCTTGTATTTTGGGCTGTTCCTCATAAAATTTGCAGGTTTCTGCAAATCACTGAGGACTGAAGCAACTAAATAATACTAGATAATTAAAGAGGTTTGACTTTCACACTTCATATCTTTCAGAAAATACACAATATAAAACCTGTTATTCTAACAACTTTCTAAGTTTATAGGAGCAATATTTAAAATCTGTCCCTATTTTTGCGCCTTTGCTTCCCCTCTATTTCTGGCTTTGTCCAGATTTCTTGCGATTAGAGGTCGAGAGGTACGACTGTGATGCAACTTTATTTTGCAAATAAATGCACTGAATGTAGTCAAAGTAGCTTAAATCTGATAAAAATAGACTTAATTTAATTTATTTTTTTGCCCAATTAAACATGTTTTAACATATTTAAACTGTTTTTCAGAAACAGTTGTGAACAGCACTCAGACAGCCATCAGTGCTGAGGAATTTCGCATCTCATTGACCACAGTAACTGCAGCCCGAATTACACAATGGTCTTGAATACCATACATACTGATATTTCATTACATGGGCAGTCACGTACCAAGTTAAACAAACTGCACAGTGAAAAATCAAAAGGTTCTTTTGTTAAGTGAATTAAAATTAGCCCTCAACATGGTGATTATGGACCATGGAAAGTATTCTCCTGTGTTAATAATGGAATGCCGAATCAAATAAATACATTCTAGGTTTGCAGTCAGACGTCTCAAAAGAATCACAATTATCCAGTCAGTACAACAAAGACAGGGATTCCCAGATGCAGATTAGTGGAGCCTGAAAAAAAGATCAAAGGAAACAACTGTGGCCTGCAAATGGAATCAGTTTTACCTATTCTGTTTTTTTACTTGCCTGATGTGTGCAGGTGTTCTGCACAGCCTGAAAGGAAATGTAATCCTCATTACAACTGTTCGCTTGAGATACGCTCACAACCACTTTTTTGCCATGTCAGTGTGTTAAAAAGCTTTAAGTTTAAGTATATGTTTGACTTTTTCACAATCTCAAAACATCTGGGCAAGAAAAGATGGTAGAAGCTGAAGCAAAGTTGGAAAGTTAAATATGGCAGTAGCAGTCAACTTCAAGCTTGCAAAGGACATGGAAAGGAACCAAAGACATACAAATGTGCAAAAACAGCAAGGAAAAGTCAAAGGACAGCAGCAGTCCTGCTAATCTGCTTACATGCATGTTTAATTACTGGTTTTACATCCATGTTGGTTTTACATCCATGTATGTGGTTACGCTGAGCTCTGGGAATATAAAAAAAAATGTTTTTGTTGGCACCTACTACTGCTACTAATATCAATGCCAGCTTGCCACTATTTATGGCCACTTTATACTAATAACACCCATGTCACCTTGACACTATTTGTGAACACCTAATACTAATAAACACCCACTTCAGCTTGTCATTAGTGAATGGGCAATAACAAAATGTTTTCAAATAATCCTAGGAACATTAGCTTTTACAAATTCCTCAATTTAAGAAAAAAAGTGAACACTTTATGAAGATAAACAGAGATTTTCTGCTCAATACTGTAACGCAGTCCAACAAATGTTCATTTGTAACACTGCCTTCATCTTAACCAATTTAAGACAGGAATTCTGCCACAGCTACTGCTTCCCTTAAACCACTTCAGAACAGAATGACATCACCAAAATAACTGCATATACTTTCAGCTGTGCTGGAAACATTAGAGGGCTCTCTCCTAAAACAGGTTAGTTACCCTAAGTTTAAGAATGGTCCCCCAAATCAAATTTCTGCTGTCAAAACAACTTTTAGTTGAACTTCACGGTGATTTTTCACCAGTCTATATCACTAGCAAGTCTTCCTAAAAACGCTGATTAGTAAACTTACGTTGTGGTGGCTGTGTGTCAAATGGCATCATCATCTTCGGCCTCAACCCTCTCCTTCCTGCCAGGGTAGACATGCTGTCCTCAGACTCATGTCCTAAGAAAATATATAAAAAAAAATTTTAAAACAGAACTGGTACCTTCCCAGTAACTACTTTGTTTCATACTGTAATATTCCCAACGCGTAGACTCGCTTTCAGAAAGGTACAGCTGTGAGTCCACTAAAGAAATCACCCACATAATCACATGTGCACATTTTATTACCTGAAAATACCCACTCTGTCACATTTGAGGCTATTCCTGCCAGTACTTGGCACTTAATGTCAACAAAAAACTATGAAACTCACCAAACAAAGGCATCAACAGGCTACATGAGATGAAACAAGTCACAGAAGTAACTCAGGTGTGAGTGCACATCTGTACAAGTCTAGCTTTACTTTTATTTACTTTTTATTTTATTTTGGTTTTGTTTACCAGGTCTGTCCAACAAGGTTTAATCAAACAAAAAAAAACAAAAAAAAAAAACAACAAAAAAAATATTTTCAGTAGAGGCCCGGGAAGAAAAACTAACATATAAAGAACATTCTTAAACAGACATTAAGTAATATATATTAACAATTGCACACAAAGTTGTTAGAGCAATTACATTCATATAAGATAAACGCAGCTATTACAATATAAAAAATCCTAGCACATTTAACATTGAGTTTATGAAGAGGTGAATTAGTGGGTTTATCAAACCGATAACAAGTCTGGTTATTAATGCTTACAAATTCAAAGAACATGAAGTGAGGGAAGAAACTTGGTAAGGCAGAAAATGTTAATATTATAGTTAAGATGCAGGGTATTAAACAGGTTCAGAGTCATTATATATGTCTATCATAAACGTAATATTAAAAGTACAGAGGTGTGGTGGCAAGCTGTGTCACAAAACTATTTATATGGCTCAGAGATGCTAGTAAAAAAAAAAAATATATTCAGTTATTGGTAAATAATGGTTGTGGGGCATAGGTTCCGAAGTGAAAAATGGTTTGATGATATGGAAAGCTGAAGATTACTGTGGTATTTATCCTGGAGATATACAGGAGCTGACAAATGAAAGGATTTCAGTGGTAGTGGGATGTGGTTCCATGATTTAGCTACGCAATTTGAGTGTAGAGAGTTACCTGCAGTATTAGATTTGTTTATAATGATCAGTGACTTTTCTTTACAGCATACAATTCTATTGGAGGAGTATAAGCTGTTAGGGGCTGTGCAATGTTCTGCCTTATACAGAAGTTTCTGTACTGCAGTTAGCTAAGAAAGAGTTAGGTGATGTGGTAGTCCTAACCAGTTTAATTATCGGAATGCTAATCAGGGGCGTGTTCTCTTGCTATAGTTTACTGCAAATTTGGCTATTTTATTATAACACTGTTCAAGTAGAGTGAGGCAGCATAGAGGAGAGATGGTAGTAAAAGCAGAATCTATACATCTTCTGGCTAAGTCAGCGAGGTAGGTTTTTGCTCTGTGTAATTTATTTATTTTTGATGCTTTTTCTTTTAACCACATGTGACAAAGGTGGTCAAATTTCAACTGGTCATCTATGACTGAATGGTGAGTAAGTTCATCCCCCAAAAGGGCACAACTTGATGACCCCTCCACCTGCTCCTCCCTTCAGCATATTTGTTCAACAGCAGCAGCCAGGAATCCCTCAGTGAGGCAAGAGCCCTGCAGTCCATTCATTCTTGCATGGGAATTACCCATAAGTTTGCTCACTATGCAGAGACTCTAGTAGCAGGGAGCACACCAGCTTGCTGTTCCTTACATATGACCAGCCCTCTTCCACCCGTAGCTCTTCCAAGCTCTGTTACAGCTGTCCTCCCAAGGGAAAGCACACTTCCACATGCTGAACTGTCCTCAGCTTAAAGGGCACATGCTATGCAGGCTCGCTAGACCCAGGCTCCACAAGGAAAATATTTACTGCTACTCTGATAGGTGTCAACCATGTGGAGGAGCCGCAATCACCTCCTTCACCCTTCCCCTGCACAGGACAGGTAAAGCTGGCATGAGCCACTCACTCCCATCCTCCCCCTTCTGCTACAAAGTCATGGCTTTATTCCTCTACACCATGGAGTTGTCCTGTGGTATAGTTAGGGCTTCATCCCTCTACACCACAACAATGGCCTGTGGTACAGTCATGGCTTTATCCCTCTACAACATGGTGTTTGGCCTGTGGTACAGGCAGGGTTTTATCCCTCTTTATTCACGATGCTGGCCTGTGGTATAGTCATGGCTTTTATCCCACTACATCATGGAGTTGGCCCTGGGTATAGTCAGGGCTTTATCCCTCTACACGGTACAGTCAGGGCTTTATCCCTCTACGTCATGGAGTTTGGCCTGTGGTACAGTCAGGGCTTTATCCCTCTACATCATGGAGTTTGTCCTGTGATACAGTCAGGGATTTATTCCTCTACATCACACAACTGACTAACCAGTAGGATCTTTATTAAGAAATACCCATACAATTAGCAAGGCTCTGAAGCTGGCAAATGACACAGTAAAGCTGTTTAATAAGTTAGCACAACAGTATATGTTTATATACTGAAAGCATAAGTTAGCACAACAGTATATGTTTATATACTGGGAGCATAACTTAATACAACAGTATATGTTTATATACTGGGAGCACTGCTCCAACAGCATTCAATTTGCTGCAGACTTGTCTACCCAATTCAGTCGGACTTCCAGAGTGCAGAGTGATTCTGTCCTATGACACGGTCATCATAGTGATGCAAGATAAAAATCGAAGTCCACTCCACATAATCTTCAGTTCTTTTTGGTGAGAGATGATATCATCCAAACAACTGTGCCTGTGGAACAAGCAGGGATACATATCAAACATAACCTCCTGGCACAACAGATTCCCGCAGTTTGCAGACTCAAAGGAAAGACAGAGGCATACACTGAAAAGGTACATCGGATCTCTCTTATTTTCACATTAAAAAAGGGCCGAGTCAATCCTGCAGCAGCATAGATCCCAGTGTCTGAACATCTGCTGCTATGGTAAGCTATTACAAAGCTGTACTACGTTCATTATAGGGTTCACTGCTGGAATGGCACTGATAAAGAATGGAGAGTGTACAAAAGCAGTGCTTGCCATTCCCATACTCACTATTTAGGAAGCCGACACGAGCTGCACTACTGCATGGACAAACTGCACTTCTGGAGACAGCATCTAGCTTATAACGTTTAGAGAAAGTGTTAATGGTGAGCCAGGGTAGCCACTTCACGAATGTTCTGTGCAGACAAATTTCTGTAAAGGTAGCTGAAGCAGCTGCTGGTCTTGCTGAATGAAGTCCAACTTGTCCTTTCAAGGTCTTTCAGTGATAACAGAAGGAACTTCAGTTAGCTGGCCTGGACACAAAGACTGCTGGAATACTAGTCTACCTAACTTACTTTTTTTTTTTTTTAAAGATAAAAATAAACAGTGTGATCTTCTCAAGTCTTTGGATCTTGCTAGGAAGTATCTCAGTTACCTATGCACATCTAATATATGCAGGGGCATCACTCCTCTGTTTTAAGTCTTAGTGAAAAATGGGGGTAGCTGGGTAAATGGAAGAAATTCTCTCTATGGTGTGCATCCTGCCACATTAAACCTAAAAAAGCTTTTGTATTTAATGCAGACTTGGCATGTGCACTGATAAAAGTCTACCTGCTTGCCATCTTGTCACTTTTGCCTGCGGACCTCTCTCCCCTGTTTTGAGGCTTAGTCAAAAATGGGGGTAGCTGGGAAAATGGAACAGACTATCTCTATGGTGTGCATTCCGCCACATTTCACCTAAAAAGGCTTCTGTATTTAATGCAGACTTGATTTGTACAGTGATATAGCCCCACCTGCCTGCCATCTCATCACCTTTGCCACTGGAGCCTTCCCTCTCCTCTTCCCAGTAGTTAAACTATTTTTAAAGAGAGTTCTGCAGCTTAGACCCCTCAGGAAAACCAAAATTTGAATTTCATCCAAGAAAAGTGTAGGCTTCCTCCATCTCAATGCTTGCTTTTACATTTGTGGTATAGGTATCCATCTTCTGTGAATTAGCCCTGAATGTCAGAGTTAACCTAGCCTAGCCTAGCCTAGCCACAAAGGACAATGTTCACCAGCATACACTCTGTCCTGGTGAAAAATGTCATAGAGCTCAGTTGTCTTCACAGTCTGCAGTGCAGAGACTCTACAGGTAAAGGCCACTAAGGAGATGGATTTCAATACCACAAATGTAAAAGCACCATCATTGTCAGGTTATGCTATCATTAGAATTGTGAAACTGACCATATTTAAGGTAACTGTCTTGCTTTACATCTTACACAGCTAATCTTTATGGAGTGTGCCTCTGGCTTGGGTCACA
Organism: Protopterus annectens; assembly: GCF_019279795.1. Taxonomy (NCBI): domain Eukaryota; kingdom Metazoa; phylum Chordata; order Ceratodontiformes; family Protopteridae; genus Protopterus; species Protopterus annectens. The sequence continues at coordinate 1,087,577,201 of NC_056739.1, read as the reverse complement.
GCTGAAAAAGATCTTGTTACAGTCCATTTACCCTGCCAATTAATTAATTAAGTCAATCAGAAGAAATCCCTGCACCAGTAAAGTGTCTATCATCACCATCACAATAGTTTTGTTTGATGAGACCAAGTTCAAAGATCCACCTGCCAAACTGTGCTGTTTTGCTTTCATGCAAACACCACAAAAACAGAAGGTCAGAAGATTTAACCTACCAGTAAATAGACCCCGCAGTTGCACATCCAAGAAAAACTCTGTAGTATTTGCATCCAAGTGGCCCGAATCTAAAAAGGCAAAGTGCAAAGCAGAAAGGAAAGGGGCTACACTGAAGCTGATCATTTTAGTCTCCTACGTTAGACACCGTTCCTCAGAGCTCAGAAGTATGGACACTGGCTATGAGGATGTGTGACCATCTTCCTTTCTGTCCACATGAAGACAACCATGATGACACACTATTTTCAATCTAAAACTCTAGGCAAACATTACAAAAACAATAGTATGCAACATGGAATGAAGGGAGCTGAATTGACACATTTTACAAACAAGCCCATATGGAAAAATAGGCAAATGAATTGTTTAAATGAACAAAGTCCAATTTGGTTCAAAACACATCTATAATAATATATAAAACAAAGTGTTTCCTGACATGAGATTCTGGAGTGCGATGCACAGAAAATGTTCATCTTGCTATAACACTCTGGACTGCAATTCCACATAAGTCTTGCGTGCAACACATGAGAAAAAGAAGCCCAACTTAGTACAAGACTGGAGTGTTATGTACAAAAAAGCAAATTTGTATGAATGAGACTTTACGATGCAAATAAACCACAAGGTATCTCACCTCGGTATGAGTTGCGTCGCTGGTGAATGCTACCATCCAGGGAATTGTCAACTGGAGTAATGTCCTGGGAGTTCCGAGGGATTGGTGTTTCAGTCATGACTGGATTCGGTTCTGGAGATTTATCAATTGGTTTCATTTCCAGGCCTTCATGATGAATCCACAGGTCAGGTGGCTTGATGTCCTTTGAGGTTCCCTTGTACTTGTGTGACCCATTTACAGATTTGCAAGCTGCACGCTTCCTGTGAAAAATAAACATACAGGCTGAATTCTGCAGAGAGGAAGTACTGCTGTCAAAGGTCTTAGATCCCAGTTATTCAGTCAAGTCAAAGTAACACACCAAGCTTGCAATCTGTAATGTAGCAGCTACAGACCAATTAGCTCAATACATTCCAGTATATACATATACAGAAAGCATTTTCTCAAAAAGTAAACTTTTGTGATGTATTGTCAAATACAGTAGACAGGGGAATTCTTATCAAAGTCTTTTAACTGGATATGACTAAAGCACTCCATATCATTCGTTACCACATACAAATATATTTAACTAATAAATATTTAACTGGATTGCTGAATTAAGTACACAACTGTGACTTGCACAGGGATTACATCAGACTTCTGTCCCAGTTTCTAGTGGAATATGTATGAGTAAAGGAACCAATTCTATTTATTTCTTTTTCAATCCTCTATCTACTTCCAGTTTTAAAGTGTGGGTAATGAAATATGTAGATGACTGCAAGTCATAGATTTGATATTAAAATTAGTTCTGGATGAACTCCAGAAATCTGTACTTGTTCATAAAATCACTTCCAACATATCTAAAATGTGCATGATACATATAGTTGCAAAATACTTAACTTCACATAGGATAAACACTATAAATAAAAACGCTGTTAAGACAGGGGATACTACTAACTCATTTCTAAAACATGAACATCACTATAATTATTGAAACATGAACACATTTCAAAAAGAAACTAGCTATATTGAAATTCTGCATTTCCCCAATGGTACTGCCACAGAAAAAGGGACATATATGTAAAGCGATGGTCACATACTAACCATTTTTCAGGCAAGTTCAGCCAATTTACTTTACTGAAGATTATCACTGCAAAGAGGCATGTACTTCTCCCCACACTGCGAGACGCAATTAACTTAAAACTGATTTGAGGTTTGTTGGAAAAGGGGTCTCTATCCTAAGCAGAAGGGTGTTTTTTCCTCTGAATATGGACCACACCAACAGTGGGCACTTTAAAGAATTTCACAAAACCTCTTTCAAAGAGTCAAGGGAAGTACATGCGTACTGTGTGAAGTTACACAGGTAGTAATGTGTGGTCCAAACAAGCTTTTTTTACCCTTGTGAAAGAATGTCTGTGTGTTTGCTATCTGTCTTGTGTTCACGTTTTGCCTTTGCTACGCTTTTTTTAAATTATGTTAAAGAACCAACTTTACAGAGAAAAAAGATAAAAACTTTTACAAAGAAAATTGATTTCATTGGCCATTTGGTTATGACAGGTTATTCAAATCTACCTTCAATAAACAATGCATCTTCCCATGTTATTTGAATCCTTATTAAAATAAGCAGTAAATCAAAACTGGACAAGGTCTCAACCTGCTTGCACTTACAGATCTTATCATCTTTAACAAAAGACAAATGTCATAAGGCATCAATATCTCAGACAATAAATCACTACATTTAGTTTTGTCTGCCAGTGCTATATCTTTTAAATAAAGGACACTTAAATGGAGTTAAAAGTGTGTCTGTAGTATGAGTTAGCAGACACTTGAGGGTTTAAGTATATAGATTTATCCCCTCTGCAAACCTATGACTCATGCAGCCAACTCTGGTTTACCTCATTTTCAAGTTAAACAAGGCTTCATAGCAACATAAAAGCTAATGTTCTCCTACCTGCTTGCTTCTCTAATCGTCAATGTATTGCCTTCAGGCCAGTGTGCTTTCCTTCCTTAACACCCCCCCCCCCCAACATCACTTTTCAGAAATTACATAGCTGTAGTTTACTGAAGCAATATAATGCAAATGTTTTTGTTTTATAAAGCACTGATGGACTTTTACTCAGCTACTATACAGGGCAACCATATCCTTGGAAATGGATCAACCATCTTCATAAACCTATTTTTTTTACACAACTCAATCTTATAAATAAATGAGATATTCTCAAAAAGTTTACTACAAAGGAGAACAATAAAATGTGAAAACGATTTATAAAAACTACAGCTACAAAAAGAAACTATGCACATACATTTTTCAGCAATCATACAAACATATATACAGAAAATATATAGATGGTCATCCACGTTTTTAATACATGATTATCCAATTAAGGACTGCAATAAGCTGAAGTTTATCAAGGCAAGAATGAACAATGGATCCAGGGTCATGCTCTGGAAGACAGCTGTGCAAGTATTTCTCAAGCAGCAGTGCAAAACAGGATTTCTTACAAAGTGGGCTATTTACTATTTTATTTTTGGCAGGGGGGGGGGGCATTCCTGTCCCCAAATCACCACGTTGGAAGCTTTGTTCCCTGAGATCACTAGACCTTGTTGGAAAGAGAATTTCCACATGCTGTCCAGTCTAGGCTTTCACACTGGTGCAGTTTCTGAACAACTGTCTGTCAGATGACTGTCCTACTCCCAAGCAGGTAAAAAGCAGTACTGTCAGACTAGTACCCTTGGCCCAGCAGAAATACAGCAGTAAACAATCTGGATGACATACTAGTCCATTGCAGGACATACACTTGCACAGACAACTAGGGGCAATCTGGAATGGTAAAACTCCACCTACCACGTCACTCTAGAATGTGGGAGAAAATAAGAAAACCACAGTGGGGGAGAAAAACAAAGACAGCAGTGACACAAACTGCATCAAGGGAAACCCAGCCAAGCCTGCAATGGTGGCATAGGGGATAAGACCCTAACTAAGGCCCAGGTGTCAGAGCAAAATATGAGGCAAAAATCTGGACATTCTGTGAAAATCTTAACAGTTGAGAGGTATCAATTCTTGAGTACTCTGTACTGCAGCTTTAACCTTCCCAAGCACATGTTAACAGTGCATCAAACCCCAGACTAAGCTCACTATGTAGGCAACAGCAGTAATTATCTGCATCCCTACTACTCTCAGACTGCATGTCTATGGAAACTCATTAAAGACTAACTTCTATAACAGATCACCCACTGATAAAAACCCACAGTAGAAACATCTCCAGCTACTTCTTCTATGTACAATACACATAAGCCCACACCTAAATTCACTTCAGCCAAGCAACTAGGCTTACAAACTACAAAAAGCTCATCCAGAGACTTCCCTCTCATTACCATCAAACTCTAGACATGCCCACTACTGTTCTTTCACTTGTTTCCAACTGTAGCACTTCTGCCTTTTTTAACTTCACTTAAAACGCAAACTTAATCTTCATCTCACAGACATCACCACCGCCATTTTTCCCACCTTGACATCTTCCAAAGAATGTAACGGTAACCAAGATAATGCCTATCTACCAGGAGCCAGTCCTGCTATTTTAGGGAGGGGGTATCTTCTACCTTCTAAATATCACAAAAAAACTGAAAAAAATTAACATGGTATGAAATAATAGCGTCAAATACAAATCTATAACAAATGTCTGTATTTTAGCAATAAAGAGTACCAAGTAATTTGCACTACCAAGACTGGCACATGAACAGGTAGAAATTTTACTTTTGCTTTGCAGCTTTAACACTATAGCTATAAGCTCAAAACTCCACATCAAAAACTGCTCGCTGATCCTTCCGTGGCACCCTCCAACTATTCACATATTGCCTGTTACGAACAACTGTCAAAGCACGGAAATTCCTTATTCATTTCCTTCTCTGTTTTTTAATACCAAAGTCCAACTTTCAGTCATGGAAATTTTGAAAAGCAGCTATAAATAGCAAATGTATCTGATCTTACTTAAATAATTAATGCCTGCAACTAAGCAACACAGTGCATTTCTTTGAAGAGATTAATTAGCAAAATATATATAATGCAGAACACATTCTGCATAACAGCAAAGAGATTTATTACTTTATCTACACTCCGTGTGGTATGGAAGAATAAACAGCAAATCAACTACAACACAGCAGACACTATAAAGAAACTGTTCTGGTCAACAAACTGTACTTTGGTTATGTTGCATCAGTGAATGTGAGGTTTGTACATTGCACAGACCATATACAAAACAGCAGCCAAGAAAGGACATTGTGTAATGTTAGTGTGGTATACAACATAATACCCTCTGAATATCATGCAGGGGGAGAAGTAACAGTGACTTCTTAAATACTGGACGTAATGCATTATAAGGCACTTAAAATGCGACTGGGTTAGAAAGACATACTTTTTCTGCTGTGTGGTAGTGTGGCGTGTGCAGAGGACAGCTATAACCACTACGATGATGATGGTGACCACTCCCACAGAGACGATGATGATGATAAGCAGCACGCTGTTGTCCAGCCCACCAGAAGTAGGACTTCCAAATGAAGGGGAGTTGTGCCCATAACCTGCTCATAAAAAAAGTAAATGACTATAACTTGGCAACAGTACTATATATGGGTAACCAAAACTACTGAAAGTTAGAACAATTTTAACATATTAAAGACAAAAAGACTAGTAACAATTTACTTAACACCAAGGCAATGTTTAATATTTTCCTACCCAACCACAAACCAAAGCACCAAAGCAATGGCTCCAAGTCCAATAACTGCATCACTTATGCCTGTCTGTCAAACAGAGGAGGAATTTACAAAATATGGGTTAAAAATAATACAAAAGAAAAACAATGCAACTAGAAAACAGTTCAGAAGTTCTATACCAGAATTAAATTGCAATTACCACCAGCTTGTGTCTATAGTGAGTCTGGGCAGACAAATTACTTTAATATGCATCATGACCTTTCTTTTTACAGTTTACAAGGCTGTCATTGGCTTTTCGTATTTATTCAGCCTGGAGAACGAGTTCAGGGATGGAGAGTTCCCTGCAACAGCGTCTGGTGGAGAAACTATTGGTGGAAGATAAAGGCGACAAGACTGGCGGTCTAAAAAGATGACATTGTATCAAGTGGGGGGTTGAATTTTCTTTTTGCTTTTGGCAACAAAATAATTCGTCCACATTTTCATAAGATACATGTGCAAGACAGTACATTACCACCAGTTTTTATTTCACCTCCTGTGTTCTGTGAGCTGCTGCCCGGCCTGGATGAAGACACAGAAGCTGCAAGGAAAGCAATCATCAGTGAATATTTGTTTGTAATGCAAAACTAAATAAGTATCTCACTTAATTGTACAGGGAACATTGAAAAAGTATGTAGCTTTTCTGACATTTTCTAGTACCAGATACAATACCTTGATTAGAAACAGACTTTACAGCTTTTTTCTTACCTCTCATAAATATAATCAGTGGTGGTGGAAATATACATCGAGCTTGGCTATTACAGATAAAATGCTGAAATAATGCCAAATCCATCAGGTATTTTAACAGCTTGGTATGGTGGGGGGTTGATTGCCACTGATCTGGTGTAGAGGCCACATAAATCATCAAAATTCTTTACAGGTACACTAACGTTTTTCAGTGTCACAGTGGAAAGACATCAGTTACATTTTTATTTGCTTCATTTAAGAACAATTCTGGTTTGGAATACTATGCCTATTTTCAAATGCGCACATTCTCTGCCTCTGCTTACTGTGTAATGAGCAACCCAAGCATTTTACAAAACTGTGCGAGTTATACCACTCTAGATCACTTTCTGTAGAGATCAGTTCTAAAAGAGGAAAACTAGCTGTCATTAGATAATGGGACTGACTAGATACCTCATCCTGCAAAAAAGGCACATGAAATCTCCCTCCAGTTTGTGTTCTTCATTTGCTGTGTACTGTACTACGCTAGTAAAGACAAACAATTGTGATGGCCATCTAATGTGCAGGAAACATCTCAAAGAAAAAACAATCCAGACAGCAGAAAACAACTTCCTGACTGCTGTTTGAATGAAGGAAGTCATTCAAGATCGTTCGTTTTTTGTAAAAAAAAAAAAACGAGCAAATTAATGCTCATAGTGGGGAAAGGATTTAAACAGAGTAAAGACTATGGGCAAATAGTTTATTTTATGCCAGCACCAGAACTTTTAAAAGCAGTGGTCATTGCTGAGTACATTACAGTGGATGAAACTAGTGTAAAATGGCTGGCTATGCAAATAATTCACTTTTGACAAAGGAAAGAGTTGCAAGGTGATACTCTGCACATTAATGACTTGCAAAACAAAAAGTAAAATAATCGTTTTCCTAATGTCATATGTATCAGATGACATTTCATTACAGAGACTGTGCTTGCTAAATATGAATTAAGGGTCCAGACATTACTCCATGCAACAGCAATGTTACTTACCAGGCAAATTAAGTAAACCTTAATAAAGAAGAGAACAAAGAGACAGACGTAAAATGGCAGATGAGTGTGTGTTCTTTCATGACAATGTGGAAGACTGTTTATATTAAGCTGAGACATGTAAATTTGACTGTGAAGTTAGTTAACACAAGAAATACAAAAGTTTCCACTACACACAGAAGTCCACAGACATCCAAAAGACAGAGTTGCTACACAACCTACCACCACTAAACAGTAGACAAAACTGGTTGCAATTTTGGTAAAGAAATTTTCAAAACCACTTAAACAACTAAGCAAATGCAAAAATGCACTAATCTAACAAAATAAATCAAAGACCAAATGAAAGCATATCTATCAATTCAGTATTGTTACAAAGTCAAGCTGGTCATTATCAATCCGGGTGTGGGGGTGGGGGGGCTGCCCTGAAACGGTAACAGACAGACTGCATGCTGAAAACTTAACATGAAAAATATTACTATCTTAAGACAGACCTAAGCTGAACTGAAGATATCCATATGCAAGGAAACTGCAAATATACCACTGAGCTTCAACAAGATGTGGCAGTTTGCGCTGCTAACAAAGTTTTAGGAAATACATATGCAGCAAGCATATTTTCATTGTGACAAAACATCAAAGCATCATAAGTGCCTGCTGACAAAGAAAAATACTGTAGGAAATGCCACAAGACCATAAATTACTGAGAGTGAACAGATGACAAATGTGCATAAAATGGAAAATGCAAGCTGTATGCCTAACCTTGGAAATGGAATAAGTGATGCAGACTGAATTCAACAGGGAATAAGTACCATGAGCAAATAAGTACTGCAGCAAACAAGGACTGCAAAACAATGCAGTGCACCCCGAAGACACCAAGGATGAAAATTAAAATGGAGCTAGTAATGGGGCAAAATCTTTTGCTGCATCCTCAGATACGACACATACCATTTATTACAAAATGTGTTATTCAAGAAGGTGCAACTAAAGATGGTGGGAAGAATACTGTCAAGGCAATAAAGGTAAGATGAAGATAGCAGTGGCATATGATAGCAAATCACAGATGGCGGAATTCTGTTTCCTGCCGAGCAGGATTGTCACTGTTAAGCATCAATTCAGATTTAGTCTTTGCTGAACACCTTACAGAGGCCATTATAAAATGCAGCTGTGGGCCATACAACATTATACAAAACGGATCGAGCCAAGCTTCAAAAATGCAGCGCAATGGAGGTCATACATGTGTGTAATACATTATTACCATAACCTTTTACTGAATCTCAGGAGGGTTCACCGAGAAGGGTCTACTTGATAATGTAATAAAACTGGAATAAGTGAGCATTTTGGGTGGCAAAAATGATGGTACCATCAGCTGCTTTACTTCTGGAATTGGCATTCTTTTGCAGGGATTTCTAAGCAGAGAGACCCACCATGACTTGTGGTTTTCAAGGTCAGACAGGCTTTACTCACCACCAATAGAAACACACAGACAATTTTACTTCATCTTATACAATGACATCAATCCACCAGAGCTACACGCTCAAGGGACGTAAATCTGACATCAGCAATAAACAGGACTTGTTGGAGGGACAGATTTGTGTCCCAGAGACTTCCCTTGCTCCGGAATAGGGTCCCCATATATGTGAGGTAGAGCTCCTCATTAGCGCTCTTCAAGAGGAATCTTGATGAGTGGATGGGAAACAGGAAATTCACCCCAGGAATCACTTTGGTGGCCCTGCTAGACAGGGGTGCAGGAAACTAAACCACGTGGGAGGGAAGCGTAAGCAAAAAATTTTTTTGGCTAGGCTTAATTATGCCCTAGGGCCAATAGCCTAGTACCTACCTATGAACCTATGAACATATATACCAACTTCCAACATGCTAACACACACCACCAAATCACACACACACACAAAAAAAATCACATTTCTACCTGGAGAAAGTGTTCATGACTCCACTTTTATACTCTAATTCTAAATCTCAGGAAGCAGGAAATTACCCCATAATGCATACAAGTGTTGCAGCACACCTGAAAGGGTACTTTGTATATTTCTCACAATGTCTTCATCAAGGGAGGTTTGTAATTGCTTTTCCACAAGCAGCAATCTGCATTGCAGGGTCTTTCTGATTTTGTCCTACAGTCATCAGGTTTTTCACAAGCAGCGTGGTTCTTCAACTATGTCACACACAGCTAGTTAAATCTGGCTTACTAGCATGAATGCACAATTAAAGACCTGTGAGTCACTGTGCATTCACAAGCTACTGCGCTGGAAATGTCCAAGTAGAAATCTGTGCAACTCCCATAATGCCTTCACCAACAGAAGTTTGTAACCATTTAAATATACATACGCTCTTAGGCGTCTACTGTTAACTAAACAAAACATACTACCGCTCTGTACATACTTAGTAAAAAATGCATTACTTAACTTTACCATACAGTACAAAACCTTATTTTTTCCATCAGTAGACACCTTGCAATTCCATTGTTTGCTTAATTTCCTATCATATATATTTTTCCATTAATGTTTCCCATTCATTGCAATAGGATATATTGACTGCACTGTTATCAACTGTACAGCATTCTACTTAAATATTTTTTTTTCTGACTGGGTTGTTTAATTCTGAGAGGAGTTCAACTTTTTTTCTTTTCTAATTGTGTAGCTACATAATAATGTTTTAGTAGCCCAGTCAGGGCAATGTTATTTAACAATTTTATTGGCTACATGGATGTTTTAACAAATTTAATAGGATTTAAAGTTGATTTTTCTCTTCAGGTAACCTTTTCTGGTAATACTGATATCTAAATGGCTGGTTGCAGTTCTTGCTTAATTTTTACTTTATCCCACGTAATGTGTGTAATCGTCTTGTGGACTCTGTGTGTATATATTTGATAAGTGTGCCTGTATTCTTTCTCTGTTTCTATGCATGGGGCAGACTTCCTCTGACTGATGACACAAGTAGGGTGTTGGTAAATGGTTGAAGGCGTGGGGGCAGTGGTAGCTAAATATCTTGTACTAAAGGCTGATATAAATGTTTTGTCACACCCCTTTATCAATGTCTTTTGAATGAAAAATGTTACACAGTTTATACATATACACACACTCGCGTGTGCGTACAAAATGTGGGGTCGAATATTAGACAATAATAATGCATTCCACTCAAATATCTGAGAAGCATTGCAGATACAGTTCTCAGAAACACAATGCCAACCTGAAAAAAAAAACTCTGAATAAAGAAAGAGGTTAGCAAAATACAAACAAAGGAGTTCACAAGTCAACCCAAAGTAAACAGTATGCTCAGCATGAGGAATACAGACATATGAGACAATATTACATCATGAGCACATGTTGTACACTAATATAACATCATGATCATGTGTTGCGCATTATGTGTACGTTCTCTGCTTACAGCTGTGGATGATTCCAGAAGATGCCTATCAGGTGAGTAGGATACAATGCTGTGCCATTATTTTAGCCCAAATTAAACATGTATCCATAACTTTTAGCATAAATGAAGGTCAACAACAACACAAGACAAATGACCATCCAGACAGACATGCAAGATGGAACCTCCATTCAGAAAACTTCCTGAAGCAAAGTAAGATGAGAGAAAAATTTTCTAATATCTACCAGTTCTGCATGCTGGCATCATTTGCAAAAGTGCACAGCTATCCACAACGATGTTATGACCTATCCGTGTGCCACTCTGTAGACAGTACTATATGTTCATAAAAGTATCCATTTAGAAAACAAGACCTTGCAATGTATGCTAGCAGTCAGCCATCTGCAAGTCTTACTTAGCAATGTTACTGCCTTTACATTGACTATGGATCCGTGTGTGTCACCCCTCAAATGCACTGCTGTTAGTTGTGAACTGTAACACCAGCACCGTTTCTTATCCATATGTCCCATGGGAGACGGATGCAGAGCAAATGCCGCATGACAATTTCACATCAGCAGAGCATGAAAGCAGCATCGAATGCCTCCTGTGGACCACAGCAGAAAACGAGGCTAAGGTGACCACCTGTGGAACGGTACATTCAGGACAGTGAATGCTGTTAGTAAAAATGATGCACAGTGCAAACCTATCACTGCTGTGTCATAGAACCATGCAAAGGAAATAAAGGCAGCTATGAATGCAACAAGTGGTGACCTCTCTCCATGACATTGTATGCCTCCACATGGGGCCAAGGATTAAAAGTACAGTTGTGTACACTTACCATAAATGTAGATGTTAAGAATGTATTCACTGTTGCAGTCATCACATTTGGGTTATCTGCTTGCAGTAGCCTGATTAACAAAGTCTTGGGTCCTGCATCGGTTGTGGTCTCTTCTTCCATGACGTCAGGTAGTCAGGGGTATAAAACATGCAGCCAACACCACATCATCAGTTTTTCTTGCTCCAGATGTCAGGTACCCCCTAATGGGAAGCAATTAATTATATATACATATATATATATATATATATATATATACACACATATATATATATATATATATATATATATATATATATATATATATACACACACACACACACACACATACACAAGGTTATACCTCCAACAAAAAAGCAAATACACCAAAATGCTTTTAAGCATAGTAAAGGAGAGTAGAGGTATAGCCAAAAGAAGTCAGGGGGCTGGAGGGAGGGTAACCAGGACAGCAACAGTGAATACACTCGACCATCTACATTTATGGTAAGTGTACACAACTGTACTATGTTCTTAGTGTTTCACTGTTGCATTCATCACATGTGGGTAGATTCCCAAAGCTAAGGATGGGAGGAGGAATTTAGATAGCATTAGGACTGGCTACAAGGCCCTGCAAGACGGCAGTGGCAAAACCAGCTCTGGATTTAGAGAAAATAGGCAAATGGTAATGCTTGGTGAAAGTATGTACAGAACTCCAGGTAGCAGCTTCTAGGATGTCCCTGGTAGGGACACCTCTGAGAAAGGCTGTAGAGGTAGATGCAGCCCTGGTTGAGTGGTGTCTGATCCCCTGTCGGTTAGGTTTTCCATGGTGCTTATAGCAGAAATGAATGCAATGGCCTGTCCATTTAGAAATGGTTTGTAGCCTTCCACTCTGCCCCTGCAGCAAATGCCACCAGCAGTTGTTCAGATTTCCTTTGAGGTTTAGTCCTGTCCAAGTAAAATCTCAGTTGTCTGTGCACATCTAAGGAGTGCAGTATCCGTTCCCCTTTGTTCTGTGGATTAGGAAAGAAAGTTTGTAAATTAATAGACTGATTAAGAGCCACACTGGATACCACCTTGGGCATGAAGGAGGGATTGGTTCTGAGGCACACCCTGTCCGCATGAAAGATGATGAAAGGCTCCACTGCCATAAGGGCCTGTAATTCAGATAACCTTCTTGCTGAAGTGATTGCTAAAAGGAAGGCTGTTTTTCAAGAAAGGAATTTTAACTCTGCACTTGCAGCTGTCTCGAAAGGAGGAACAGTGAGTTTCTCCAATACAAAGTTAAGGTCCCAGGTAGGAGTTGGGGCTCTCCTGGATGGTCTTAAATTTTTGGCCCCTCTGAGGAACTGCTTGAGCAGTGGATGAGAGAAGAGGGGAGGTTCTGTGTTATAATGAGCTGAAATGGCTGAGGTGTGAATTTTGGAGGAGGAAAAGGAAAGGCCCTTGTGAAGCATCTCAGTATTGTAGAATCTGAGGTAAGCTGGGTGCTGCTGTGCTCATCCCTTGAGATTGGTTCCAAGCACAGAATCTTTTCCATTTTTCAGCATAAGACTTTCTAGTACTAGGCCTCCTTGCCTCTAAAATGATATCCATCACTGGTTTACTGATGGATGGTAAAGGAGAGATTAGGTAATTTGCCAGGCTGCTAGGTTCAGGGTTTGAAGCTGAGGGTGCAGAATCTGGTTCTCCTGCTGAGACAACAGGATAGAGGTCTGAGGCAGGTGCCAACAGTAACACACTGCGCAAGAGGGGTACACCAGTGTTGGCATGGCAAGTCTGGTGCAATCAATATCATCTTTGGTTTGCCCTGTTTGATCTTTAGTAGTACTTTGGAGAGGCAGAGAAGGAAAGGCATAAACTGATAGGTTTTTCCTGCTGAAGGACAGAGCATCCACTTTCCAAGCTTGTTTCTGGGGAGTCCTTGTGCAAAATGTGTCCAATTGGTAGTTCTGGGGGAAGGCAAACAGATCTACATCTGGGCTCCCCCATTTGTTTGTCAACATGTTGAAAGTCTTTGGTTCCAGTTTCCACTTGTGTGGGTCTGTGAGGTTTCTGCTTAGTCCGTCTGCCAGCATATTTAGTTTTCCTGGCAGGAATTGAGCTTGTAGATGCACTTGGTATCTCAAAGCTGTGTTCCACAGTGCCATGACTGGTCTGCAGAGGGGGGTAAGAATGAGTACCCCCCTGCTTGTTTATGTACCACATAACAGTGGTGTTGTCCGTCTTTACCATTAATTGTCCTGGAAGAATGTGGTCCGTGAAGGCTGTTACAGCATTCTGTACAGCTAACATTTCTTTTTGACTGATATGCAGGTGCATTTGACTTGGGTTCCATTTGCCCTGAATACACTTCCCTGCGAGGTGAGCCCCCCATGCATAGTCTGATGCATCTGTTAGGGTTTGGGCAGCAGGGAGTAGAGTGAATGGCAGGCCTTTGTTTTGGTGGCAAGCCTCTGCCCACCAAAGGAACTCTAACCGTAAGCAAGGTATGATAGGAATCATTGCTTCCAGATCCTGAGAATGTTGACACCATAGGCTTGTTAGATACCATTGTAGTTTCCTCATATGCAGTCTTGCATATGGAATTAGAAGAATAAAGGAGGCCATGAACCCCAAGGCTTGCAGTATTTGCCTTGCAGATAGCAGGGTTTTTGTGGCCACTAGTTTGAAGTAGGTTGTCAAATTAATTTGTTTCTCTGGCGTGAGGAAAGCCATCTGGGAAGTTGTATTCAAGCTTGCCCCCAGGAATATAATTTGTTGACAGGGTACCAGGTGTGATTTATTTTCATTTATGGTGTACCTCAGACAAGTTAGCACCCTCTGTACAAAAGCAGGATGATTCAAAAGTATGTCCTGGCTTTTTGTCTGAATTAGACAATCGTCCAGGTATGGGTATATTTGAATATTGCTTTGCCTGCAAAATGCAATGACTGGAGCTAGGCACTTTGTGAACACCCTGGGTCCAGTAGATAAGCCAAAGGGCAGTGCAGAGAACTGATAGTGCATGCAGCCTGCTTTGAAGTGTAGGTATCTTCTACAAGATTCCCTGATTGGGATGTGCAGGTATGCTTCCTTTAAATTGAGTGTTGCCAACCAGGCATCTTTTCCTTGCATAGGAAGCAACTGGTAAAGAGTTAGCATCTTGAATTTTGGAATCACCAAAAAGATGTTTAAAGTAGACAGGTCCAGGATAGGATGCCATGAATTGTCTTTTCTGGGTACCAGGAAAATTCTTGAGTAGAAACCTTGTCCCTTTTCCTCTTCTGGTACAGTTTGAATAGCCTTTATGCTTAAGAGAGAGAGTACCTGCTTTTGAGCCTCTGCCCACTGATTTGGGGGTAGATATGGCCAACCGTTTGGGGTTGGTAACGTGTGGAAGTGAAATCTGTATCCTTGGGAAACTATATTTAAAACCCTTTGTCCTGGGTAATGAGTTCCCAGTTTTCTGCATGAAGAGCAATCTTCCCCCCAAAGGGGCAGTCAGTTGAGAAGTGCTTGGAAGTTTTAAAGTTAAGTCATTGACACAGTTTACCACAGAGGGGAGTTTTACTACTCCCAGATTTGGAAGTGGGAGCCCCCCCCCCACACTGCTTAGTCCTGTGCATACCCTGGGACTGAAGTCTAGGTGTTCTGCTGGATCTGGGTTTGGACTGAGAAGGCCTGGAAGAGGCAGGAAAGGACCAAATCTTGGAGGTTGTACCCGTAAGTAATC
Source organism: Protopterus annectens (assembly GCF_019279795.1). Lineage (NCBI taxonomy): Eukaryota > Metazoa > Chordata > Ceratodontiformes > Protopteridae > Protopterus > Protopterus annectens. The sequence goes on along the minus strand of NC_056739.1, from coordinate 1,087,562,065 downwards.
TTTAACAGTTTGAATAGATTTAGCTTTTTCCTCCAAATTCTTCTGCCTTGTTGCCAAACAGGTGGTTCTGATTTAAGGGAGCATCCAGTAATTTAGCTTTAACATGATCTGGCAAGGACTGCTCCTTAAGTCAAGCATGCCTTCTAAGTACAGACCCAGTGACAGCAGTCCTGCAAGAAGCCTCTAGTGAATCAAAACCACATTGCAAAGTATGTTTTCCAACCTGTTCAACAGAATACATTAAATCCTGTAGATCCTTATTTTCAGCACTATCAGGAATCAAAATAATTTTCTGCTTAAGCAATCCAATAATATGTTTCTGATACTTTAACATATGAAACTGGCAGTTTAAGGCCCTAATGGCCAAGGTTGCATTAGTGTAAACCTTCTTACCCCATCTATCCAGCACCCTGGAGTCTCTATCAGAAGGTATAGGATTTTTGGCAGTAGTAGCTTTAATGCCCTTGGGTCCCTGTGAAATGGTCTCGGATCTGCAGTAGGATTTTTAAAAAGGAACTTGTGAGAGTCAGGAACCCTGTAATATCTATCAAGTTTTCTGGGAGCTGGAGGTAGAGAGTCAGGGGCCAAGCTAGAGAAAAGGCATCATCAACAATGTCTAGAACAGGAGGGATAGCTAAAGGCCTGTGTTTGGGCAGGAGTAAGAAATCCCTAAGCCTCTTTTTAGAATCAGAGAAATCCTGACTTTCCCAACGAAAATGCTCCCTAAGTATGCAAAGTTTCACCAAAAGAGAAATCCTGTGTGTGTGTGTGTGTGTGTGTGTGTGGGGGGTGGCAGAGGGAACAGAGTCCTCAGCATCAGAATCCTCATAGGTAGATAAGGGTAAATCCTGATCATTAGAGGAAACAGAAATTTCAGAATCCTGGTCAGAAGCATCATAAGCAAACTCAGTCCTAGGTCTCTTAGAGGGGGAAGGTTGGCTTCCCCTGATTGAAGTAATAAGGTCTTCAGCCATTCTTATCATTTGTTTTTTAGGCATAGAAGCCTGACCATGCTGTGTGGATGTCGGTTTTCTAGGCATGGTTCGAGTTTTAGGCCTTGAAGAAAAAGAAGATGGCATCAGTTTAATATGCCTAAATACACCCTCAGAAGCTGGTGCCTGCACAGTGGATCCAGACCCATCCAAGGTAGAGACATCCGCAGGTTCCACAGTTGAAGCATCTCGTGGCATACTGGACTAGACTGAGCACCAAAATATTTAGAAGCGAAAATATACCGATGACGGATAGTTCGTTCTTTAAATAAGGCACAAAACCGACAGCAAGGTACGTCGTGGTCAGGGCCTAGGCAAGGTATACAGTATAAACGAGTGCAAAGCAAAAACTGGATAAAAAATAAAGGAAAGAAAAGTATCACACTGGACACAAAAAAATGTAAGTTAGCGCTTTCGTTTATATAATACATAAACTTCTTCAGACAAAATTACATGGGAATTAAACATTTAAATACACAATTAAGGAATGACATCATTTCCTATCCAAGGAAAAAGTCACAATAAAAGCATCATTATCCACCAAAATAAAAGACATGCCTCAAAAATAAAAAAATCTCCAACTACGAAATAAATTACATAAATCTAGACATCAACATTTTCTTAACAAAGCAAATGTTTGAGAGTAATAATGAATAAATACAAAAATAAGCAAAACCAAAATTAATGCTCAAAGAGCAGTATATAATAGAACATTAAAAAAGGTTTTTATAAAAACACAATGATCATTATCTACATAAAGCCTTCATTTTCAAAACACTCATGATGGAAATAGTGTCGTTTAGTCCTGGCAAAACTGAAGCATTCAATTTAAGTTGCCATAAAAGTTCTTTTTCCTCAAGTTGTAAGGAAGCTGGACCTCCCCTATTATTTTCGGCAACTTTATCAATAATCAAAAAACAAAATTCATGTGTAGGAAAAGATAAAATATGTCTAGCTAAAGCATTTGTAATATTTGCTTTAGTAATGGCATAATAATGTTCATAAATTCGGTTTTTAAAAGCCCTGTCGGTTTTGCCAACATAGAATGAAGGGCAGTTTCGACATAATGCCAAATAAACCACCCCTCTTGTGTTACAATTATATTTGTCCAATAAATAATATTTTTTGTCATTTATCATAAACATATTGGTTACCAGTATGTACTTACACCAATGGCAGGATCCGCATTTAAACATCCCGCAATGCGGGCGGTAACATTTATAATTAGCTGTTTCAAGAATAGCCTTAAGATTTCTACCTTTTCTAAAGGTTACAAGGGGTTGTTCCCCCACAAATTTACTCAATGCACTATCCTCTACTAAGAAATACCAATTCTTACAAATAATGGCTTTCAACAAGGGTGCATCTTTAGAAAAAGTGGTAATAAAATTCAAGTTAACAAGATCCTTACTATCATATTCAAGCTGTTGTACTAAAGGAATCGATAAGCTAGATGAATTAACAATGTCATTAGGGCACTCATATTCATTCTCAGGTAAATTTTTATAACTGAGAATTGGTTTAAAATAACCATGTGCTCTTTTAGATGAAACTTCAGAAATAAGTTCCTCTAGCAAGTTAACAGGGTAACCTCGTTTCATAAACATATTTCTTAAGTTACACTCATCCAAGAAATCTTCCTCCAATGTTACCATCCTAGCCGCTCTTACTAGCTGTCCTTTAACAACACCCCTCTTCTGATGAAAGGGGTGGCAGCTGGAAAAATGGAGGAAAGCATTCGAATAAGTGGGTTTACGGAAAATCTTAGATGTAAATGCATGTAATACAAAATTCTTAGCTAACTTTACATCTAAAAATGAGGTCCCATCCTCTTGAAACTCCCATGTGAAATTCAAGAAGTTAGTAAAACTGGTCACCTTTTCAATAAAAGATTCTGCAGAAGATCTGTCACCCTTCCAAAGAATAAAAATATCTTCCAGGTAACAGGTGTACCAGGCGGCCCTACCTTGGAACATGGGATCTTTAAATAGGAAATGCCTTTCCCAAAATGCCATTACTGTATTGGCAAAAGTTGCACCACAAGGAGACCCCATGGCTACACCCGTTTGTTGTAAATAAAATTCAGACTCAAAAATGAAATAATTATTAGCTAATACTAATTCCAATAAGTATATGACCAAATCAATTTCATCTCCATCCATCTTCTGATCTAACAGAAAATCCCTGACCCATTCACATCCTATGTCCTGTGGTATACAGGTGTAAAGGTCACATACATCGATGGTAAGAAAGTTTAAATCACCATCAAAAGAAAAACCACTTAAAGAATCCAAAAAAGCCCAGGAATCCTTGCACATTTGTTTTTGATTTTTTAGTAAATCTTTTAGTTTACAATCAACGAATCTGGCACAACCATAAGTGATGGACTGCCTACCATCAATAATGGGGCGAAAAGGGGGTTTATTCAAGTTCTTATGCGGCCTTCAATAAATAGGTCATTAATAAAACCCTTTACTTTACGATAGGCCCCATTGATTTCATTGAGGGAAACCCTCAAATAGGCTGCACTATTCAATAAAGCTAACATATCAGTAGTATAATCAAGCTTTGTTCATAAAGACCAATCCACCCCCTTTATCTGGTTTACAGATTCAGATGTTAGCAAACTTTAAAACATTTAAAGCATCTTTCTCACTGATAGTAAGATTCTCATCCAAAGAATTAGATGGATGCCGTGCATTTAACAAACTTCTAAAGTCACTCACATATTCTTTCAAATAGTGAAATAGAGGGATGTAAGGGTGGATTAAAAATACTAGCCACTTTGAAATCCCTCATAAGGCTGGAAGTATTGCCAAGCATCACATTCAAGTTCAATTTTCTGGTAAAGAACTTTAAATCAATCAAAGATCTAGCAATATCGCTCCTAAAGGCAGGAACAAAAGAAAGCCCTTTTGCAAGGATATCAACAAGCAGTGGGTCAGGTTCAAAAGAAGAATAGTTAAAGATTTTAAAGTCCTTAGTGGTATTTGTTATAATAGTCACACAATCTACTACGTTAGCAGTTCCAATGAAAGGGTCGGAACCAACAACCAGAGGGGTTATCTCTTTTTCCTGTTCTGAAATTTCTTTTTCATTTGATTCTGAAAACGAGGGGCATGTTGTTGCCCTGCGTTGTTCACATTCCTCTGGTTCTGAAAACCCTGCTGTTGATTTGAATTAAAGCCAGAATTACTATTGCCATTCCTATTAGCAAGCCTTTCACTTCTTCTGACCGGAGAAACAACATTTCTATTAATAGTGACAACACCATTATGATCAACACAGTTATTATCCGGTTCAGAATGAAAATCATCCCCAGAGGCATCAATAACCACACTTAAGTTGTTATTCACATTAACCACAGGGTTAGAAGGAGGTAAGGGATAAGCCAGTCCCTTGTCATACGCTAGCGAATCCCTATTCAATTTCTTTATTTTATTCTCTCTAATTTTACTTAATGCACTATCAATGCTAGAGAAAATACGTAGATAATCAAATTTATATCTTTGAAAGTCCCTATCAGACCTGATTCCACTGTCCAAAACTGTCAATTCATTTTGTAGGCAGTCTATCTGCTTAGAATAGTATCAAGCATTCAATGAATTCAAGACCCTGTTGGTCAAAAAGGTTCAAAAGTTCTTTGTGAAAAGTAGAATTTAAAATAATACCAGTGGGGAAACGCCACTGCCAAATTCCTTTTGGGACTTGCTTCCTTTTTGTACATTCAGTCAGGTACTGGATTTCAATTTGGAGCTTTTTTAGTTTAAATAACTTAATATCAAAAATCTTTAAATTATTAATTAGGGTATTCTCATTATCACAAGAATGCCCTGCTTGTGTTTCTACTGTAGTCTTGTTTAAAAAACTTGCTGGTTCTTTAAGCCAATCATTCAAGCAAGGCAAAACCGAAAAAGTACTTACAGGATTGTCGCGTTCGTTATTCAACGTTGAATTAACGTTCGCAACATTATCACAAGAAGTCCGATTGCCAGGACAAGGCAATAAAATAGAGTTGGAGGTATTTGAAGATGAAAATCCCCGATCCTGCGATCCTAGGGCAACCCTTGAAGTACCAGCCACCGGCTGTGATGGTAAATCCCTTGGAGAGCCGTTACTAGCACTTCCGGGTTCACGAGGCAAAACTCCTGCAACATGACTTGCCAAGGAGTCAACACGTTGAGTCAACAATTTTATCAACGCTGTAAGCTTCCCATAACCAACAGGTTCACCAGGTTCAGGATTAGGTGAATGAGAATTATTATTAGAAGGTGAACCTGCAGTTTCAAATAACGATTGTGAACCAGTAGCAATACAATTCTCCATAGAAACCACAAACAAACGAGTGCAAAGCAAAAACTGGATAAAAAATAAAGGAAAGAAAAGTATCACACTGGACACAAAAAATGTAAGTTAGCGCTTTCGTTTATATAATACATAAACTTCTTCAGACAAAATTACATGGGGATTAAACATTTAAATACACAATTAAGGAATTACATCATTTCCTATCCAAGGAAAAAGTCACAATAAAAGCATCATTATCCACCAAAATAAAAGACATGCCTCAAAAATAAAAAAATCTCCAACTACGAAATAAATTACATAAATCTAGACATCAACATTTTCTTAACAAAGCAAATGTTTGAGAGTAATAATGAATAAATACAAAAATAAGCAAAACCAAAATTAATGCTCAAAGAGCACTATATAATAGAACATTAAAAAAGGTTTTTATAAAAACACAATGATCATCTACATAAAGCCTTCATTTTCAAAACACTCATGATGGAAATAGTGTTGTTTAGTAATTTATTTCGTAGTTGGAGATTTTTTTATTTTTGAGGCATGTCTTTTATTTTGGTGGATAATGATGCTTTTATTGTGACTTTTTCCTTCGATAGGAAATGATGTCATTCCTTAATTGTGTATTTAAATGTTTAATTCCCATGTAATTTTGTCTGAAGAAGTTTATGTATTATATAAACGAAAGCGCTAACTTACATTTTTTTGTGTCCAGTGTGATACTTTTCTTTCCTTTATTTTAAGGAATACAGTACGAATGAAAATCTTTGTGAGGTATTTGTTTTCCACAAGAAATGCAATTATTTTCTTTTACTGACATCGGTTTAGAGCAAGAAAAAGTTTCCCCAGTGGGGTACTTAGCTTTTAGTTGAAGACTTCGGTTCTGAAACTCGAAAACGAAAATTTCAGGAGTTGGCCGACCGGCACTTGCGAACTGCTTCTGCTTCGGGCACCACACGGCAAGAAAGACTGATGTAATGGCGTTGGCTGCATGTTTTATACCCCTGACTACCTGACATCACGGAAGAAGAGACAGCAACTGACACAGGACCCAAGACTTTATTAATCAGGCTGACTGAGGGCTACTGCAAACAGATAACCCAAATGTGATGACTGCAACAGTGAAACACAAAGATCATCTTTAGAATACACAGAGATAGTACTGACACTGGATGACTTTCACCTGTAAGCATGTTCCACAACTACAACCATTACTACCTGTGAAAGTGGCATAACACTTTGTGGTGCCTGTATGAAATTACATTATGCAACTAATATACTGCCCTCTCCATGAAGACATGTATCCTGCTGCTGATGGCAGACCAGGCATGGTGCAAGTTCATGCAATAACAGAGTCACACCTATCCATGTAACCACCCTACTGCATCTCACACATACCCTATATTTAACTTAACGGCCTTTTGGTTTGATGCAAAAGTCAGATAGACCTACAGATGGAAACATGTTTTGGGTGTAGACGTAAATATTACTGTATGCATGTATACCTTGCATTCAGAGTTTCTACTTTCTCAACCTTTTGCAATAAAACCACAATTTGTAGAAGGAACAGACCAAAAATATGAAGCAAAAATTTGTACAATTAAGAAGTATGGGCTCTGGTGCATTGTGTGTACAATGGCAAGCATCTCAAACACAATTTTGTAACTTGTAGGTTTTCTTTAGCATCTTCAGTGCATAAGGGGAATCTCCCTATTGCTCTCTTTACTAAGCTTTTTTCTCCTTTACTATTACTACATCGTAAACTGAAATAACTGAAATTTACATGGGACAACACAGACAGTAAAAACTATGATTTACTTGTTATATTTCACAGTTTTACTCTGCCTTTATCTCACAAATCAAGCTGGGCCTAAAAATAAGTTAATAAATATGTATGGCCCATTAAAATGGACACGAGTACAAGCTGGATAGCCAGCTAATGGCTATAAAGTGGTAGCAAGTGCATTACAGTAAGGTGTATGGAGGTGCAACACTGACCATCACACCTATGCCCAATGCCAAGAGAGAGGAATAAAGCAAAAGCTAAAGGCACCTGTGTTGGACATTCAGAAGTGTCAATACAATGCCATAAGGTGAATGCCCCGTTGCTGTTTAGGCTCAGTTGTCTGGAGGTTAAGGGCACAGACTTCATATAATTAGACTGGAAAGCCACCATGCTTAGACATTATTTGTGCAACTCAAAAACTCACTCAACCACATTCCTTTTCTGGATGTGTACTTGACTGCATGCATCCTCAGCAGAAGACTAAGGACTATGTATAGCTGCCATGAACCATTACTCTAGGGGGCGCCAACTATCATGAAATGTATAAAGACATTTTGCTGACAGATTATGGTATGCTTATACATGGTACATGCGTGAGCTGTGACACGTACTTACCCATTAGCTTGCCTTCTGGAATGTGTTTTGCAATGGACTTGTGCACCTCAGCACACAGGCCTGCCAGATATATGCATAGGATCATAGCAGGTTACTAGGTTAATGGCCCTAGAGTCTTTTTACCCCAATCTTCCCAGTTAATCAATGCCCAAGGGCAAGAATGGCTTTGGTATATGTCTATCCCACAGGGCATCTACAAACTGCCACTGTCTATGATGTCTACAGGTATAATGCACGCTATCACGGACTAAAGCTGTGATCTCAAGGATTTTGCCATCTGCACACAGAATACAGAATAGCAGGTAACTGATGCCCCTTATGGCTGATGTATTGGGTAAAGCTGATGGCTCTAAGAACACAACAGGTGCACTACCTCACAGACCTCTTCCAATGGTGCATGTTGCTCGGCAGGTATGGATGGGAACTTTATGTAGTTGCTAGCCTTGCGAGACATGACAGCTGCAAACATGTCCAGGAAGCAAAATGAGGTAGTCTGGAAAATACATACAACATGGTCCAAAAGGAATTGAACTGTCTGAATGCAAGTTTGCCAAACAGACAGACTTGGGATTCATTGGACATGCATACAATGGATATGGGTCACATACGATCAGCACCAGCTGGTACCTATTAAGTTTCAGGTCATCTCCTCACTGCTGGGTGCACAGCAGATGGAGTCACTTTCTTGACACTCAGCATATTTCCTTGCAGGTTCTGCTACTGCCAAGCAATCCTGCATTTTGGCTCTAACTACAGTGGGGAGTTTTGTCAGAGTGGCTACTTCACAGATGTTCAACAATTTTCCTTTACACTTGGGGGATTTCAGTGTCTTACACTGTTTGCAGGCTGATGCCATTAACTGTGCACCTCATCATTTGTATGCATCAATGGAGGTCAGTTATTCATGAACACTAATGCTCTGCAACATCTTCTAATTTTTGTGTACCGCTTGCCCCAAGCATTAACTGTTTTACAGTCTGTAATATCTTGTATAATAAAGGTCAGTGTTCACTATAAGAAAAAAAGATACATGTATATACAGAAAACACTGAATATGTGTGAGTTTGGTGTTAAACATGATAAGCTTGTGCTGTAGTAGTTGGGGAAAAAAGTGTGACAACTGACAAAGCTACAAGTTACCAAATGTTCCAAGCCCTTCCAGTACAAGATATAAAGACAGTATCCATATTCAACATCTTCTCATTTTGAACAATGGAATTTCATTAGTTTGTTCTTAAAAAAAATCTGTGGGCAAATTAAAACTGCTAAATACAATTTTTGTTTAGGTTTTTGCACACTTTCCACAAAAAACAGCATATGGTGAGCATATAAGCAGCATTCATTTTGCATCCTGCTACACACTGAACATTTGCAATCACAATATCCTACGGCCATGTTTTGCTTTAAAATAATCATCACACTAAGAAATTTGGAAAAAATTATATATATATATATATATATATATATATATATATATATATATATATATATATATTTATTTTTTGAACACCAAAATGCTGAAAATATCCATAAAACATTACTTGAATTAGAACTCTGTAAACAACTTTTACTCTCCTATCCTATTTTCTTGCTTTCTTGCAGTTACTTACCTTTGAAAAAAATATTTGTGTGTGTTATACAATCTGCCTACACACAGCTATTATACACAGATAGTCAGTGCTACTATTATTGACTTAACAGGGAGTATTAAGGCTATGAGCTGTTGAAGATGTTTCCTGTAGTCCAGGGTATGATTCAATCAGCTTCAATTTGCCTGCTGTGCAACTTTGAGCAAGCCACTTAACCTAGATAGTGGCCCTGGGCCAAGTCTGACAAAAGTTCATGTGGATCAGAGCTCCACCCCAGTTAACATATACCATTAAAAATAAATAAAATGTGTGCTTGGATGGGACTGAATTTTTCTTGTTAGTTATAATGAAAATTCAATAAAACATCGGAAAAGCATGATGCTCACAGTACAAATGGATCTGTTTTGATGTTATTTGATGTTGAATAAGGTGAATACTGGTGCAATAAATGAGAGGGGCAAGTAGTGCTACTTTAACTAAAAATATTTAAATTAGTTCTACAACCTGATGATGATGGTAGGAAGATGTCAGAACATACTGTACTCTAGTTCAGGTGGGTGCCTGAATGACAACCTTTATCAACACAACAAAATAAAATGGTACCAATATGTTTAAATTTTCCTAATATTTTTGCAGCTGTGCTTGACAATTAACGGTTCTAACAGCAAGACTGGACAATGTGTGTGTTTTGGGGGGTGGGGGCCTATCAGTTCAACACCTTATTGCTCTTTTCACTAGGAAGGGTGCTGAAAAAGGCAAGGGTGCTGTTGCATGAGGCTGTGGGCCTCAGGGCAAATGAAGCAAAGCTTCACCAAAATCAACACCTTCAACCTTCTGTGGGTCTGACAAGGTCATTACGGCTAGCCCACTGCTTGCAAGGCATTTTATGCCTACTTAGACTTTCCAAGTACACAAATGCAAATAAACATATATTCCCTACCGGATATTTTTCACTGCCAACATCTTAGGTTTTTCCATTACTCTGTGCTGGCAGAAGACTATGGTACAATGGCAATAAAGGCAGTTTCCCCCTAAATAAAATGTGAACAGTGGTCAAGACTCCTCAGTGACCTAAATCCTACAAAGCGTGATATCAATCCAGGACTCGGGTTAGACGAACAAAGTGTACCCAAACAAACACACACACACACACACACACTAGATTTTGCATTCATACCTTTTGACCACCTTTAACCATACATTAAAAAAGTTTATCAAAATCTAAAGCAGGGATAGCTTCGACCAACTGATTGAAAATTTGCATGGAAAAGCCTACAGAAACTGATTCACCCATCCTTGGAGAGTGACCGCAAATGTGGAATGATGAAAGGACCTGAACTCAGAAATTTAACCCAAACATTCAATGTCTGCATCTTACTCATCAACAGGACCTCTCACGTCCACTCTTAACAGACAGCGGGGAGGCAGACTGCAGTCAGAGTGTCGCTCACAAAATGTGCACAACTGAGGTGTTTCCCCACACAAAGTTGCACACTTTAACAGAAGGACCTAGGAGGAGACATCTTGCTAGGTGATAAAAAAATCTGCAGAAAAAAGACGGGGCATGTAGAGCAACTGACTTAACGATAAGCCTGGCAGAGAAGTTTCAGACCCTGACAATGGGTTGCTAACATTCAGTGTTTTGTGCTCCTCCTTCAGACCACAAGGAAAGCCTTTGGCTGATCATTTTCCAAGGTCCCTTCCATTACCACCAGGTGCAGGGCAGTGAGGATGGTTTCAAATTTATTCCTCTGATACTGTCAAGGCTAGATCCACTTTGACTTCTTAAAACAAACAAGTCAAAAACTGCTTGTAACTCACAGCACAAGTAAGCAAATCCACATTATCATATGAACTAATGGTTGTAGAGTAATTAACCTGCAAAATACAGAAACATTTCTCTTCCAGGGGAGCAGGCTTCACCCCTGAAACACCCATGTGGAAGGCTCTGCCCTCCAACTCTCCTTATTTTATTATTCTCACTCTCAAGTTGCTCCACTTCAGTGGAAAGAACAATCAGCAACAGACGGTGAGAAGCAGTCTTGCTCTCTACTGAAGTTGTGATTCCAAAGAACACAAATAAGATGTTTAATTACAAACAAACTACTCCTCTGTGGAACAAATGACAACAAAATAGCAGTTACTACATTGAGCTATGAAGATCACACAACTGTGACATGACCAATCTTACATCGATTAACAGCATGCAAGCCCATCATGTCACAGAAGCTCTGGCAATAACAAAAATCATTGATGTAGCCATTCTTTCGAGAACATTACAGTGTATGCTGGTCCTGGCTTATGATCCGATGGTCACAGTCACTGCTGGCATACAGCATTGGGTGAGGGTACATTCCAAAGGCTATACGCTACAAGGAAATTTTGTGTGTGTGTGTAAAGAACTGGGGCTACTACAATGTGTACATCTCTAACAGGGATGGCAGATGTGTATCAAAATGAACTGATTCATAAAGAGATCTTAACATTTTTTTTTTTAAAAAAGCACATGCAAAAGACCACTGGAAGTAAACACTTCTACACATTGCAAATGCCCACTCAAGGAAACACCAGACATTCATGGTACATAGTCTGTACAATAACATGCAGTCAAGTCAGCCATGTACATAAAAACATTTTTAGTCCGGATATTAATTTCCGTTTAAGATCTCTCCCAAACACCAAACATGAAAGATGTATTAGTACCTAAATATTTTTTGTTAAAGATCACATGAATCACTTTCTAATCCATATTTTTATAAATCAAAGACACGTTTAAAAACAGCAAGCAGAGGCAGTCTTAATACAGCTAAATTAGCACATGCTGTGGAATAAATGAGAAATGTTAAATCATATAACAGCACAAACAGCCAGGTAAGTAAAATAATCAGCCTAGAGGCAACAGATCCCTGTGATGGTAATAAGCGTTCTTTCTTGCTCAAGACTCACAACAGAGGCATCAGTGATACTTGTACAAAGTATTATGTAATGCAGACAGAAATTTGCATACAGCTAAGAGCTGACAGGAAAACATGCTCCCCCACCATCCCCTGATTGATATACTCACAGGTGTCTGTTGCCTCTAAGAATGAAGAGGTTAGATTTAGCAAAAGTGGTAACGGAACAAGATGCAGCATCACTTGCAGAATGGGAAAGCTAGGAGGTATAAGCACGCCGCCTTGGCAGTCATCTGACAGTATAAAAACTTTAACCACATCACCCTTCAACAAATATTAATCAAATCATCAAACAGGACTCCAACCACCATTTCTGGCTTCCTATCCTTACTGAAATTCATCTCATTAGCAAATAACTAGGTGAATTATTGGGATGTAAGCCACAACAATCAATTAACATTTTAAACATGACTACAAATATACACCACACTTAATGCATCCCTAGATATTTTACACCTGAGCATCAGAGAAAATTAAGAAATAAAGTGATACAGTTCTGTAAATGTTAGCACCTAGCTCATGATCTGAACATTTTAGACAGGATATTACACACTGGAATTTACTGACTTATAACATATATACATCTTTGGACTTTGTTCTTTTAACTTTACTGAAGGCAAAGCACCTTCTAACGTGTTCAGTCCACACCAGTAGTAACATCCAAAGAATGTAGCCCACAAAAAAATTCTGATATTTCAAAAGTAAACAAGCACAGAAATATAAAGGTACTGATCGCTACTATTAGTACTCTAGAATTAATAAGAAACAAAAATATTGATAATAAAGCTAAGCATAAAGGGACAAAGTGAAAAAATTAATATCAACTTAGGCTGTTTTCATCTCCTCATCTGAAGCTACAGTCCAACCAGAGCCGTAGCAAGCAATTCTAGTGCCCTGCACTATTCCCTGTATAGCTCCCCCTCCCAACTTTACCTTGAGGAGCAAAAGGTCCTTAAACAACTATTCTACATTCCAAGGGGGGAAAGCTCTTTTTTTTTTAAACTGTAGGAAGCAGCTTTGTACAGTGTATACAACACATAAAGGGCTTCAGTCCTGACTGCAAATGCAACATTAGCATTCAGTTCAGAATGCTGGAAATGTACAAAAAATGATCAGTAACTGCCAACCAAGCCCCCTTAACACTTTGTACACGGAGTTGCTACCTTCTTTGCCCCACCCTAGCCATACCTCAGAGTCTAACCACTGAAGCAACAAACAGTAAACCAGGAAAGGCTATTTTTAACTTCACTACCATACAGTACCATTCAACAAAGGGAAGCTGCATTTCACAATGTATGGTACATGAGAAACAGCACTGTATACAGATACAAAAGACACAGATGTAGGGGGTGGAAGAGATGGATTGTGATCAATTTACCTTGGTCATTAGGCATTTTATCTGGAGACTCAGCTATCGGGATAAGCACAAGAAAAGAGAAATCAGCAAGCAGTTCTATCAGGATGGGAGGGGAAGCACAAGGTCATTCAACAATTAAAATCAGCCACAACATAACAAATGTGCACAAAAGATACAACAATGTAGTGCAAAAGCACATGCCCACTTTACAAGGTACTTCAAATTAACACCAACAAAGAAATCATGCAATTAGTTTTAAACCCCAGAGTATGCAAAACTCTGTCTGTGCCTCTATAATCATCACTTATGACGATGCAGGTTTGCTGAAAAATGTACAAGCATCACACAAAAGCATTGCACAAGGGATGCATAAGCAGTTCTCTTGCTTTTTTTGCTACCTAAATCTGCGCATTATTGATTGCAAAACACCTTGTAAAAATGGATCTCTAAAAATGTTAACTATTTAGTAGTTAATGCACAGTATTCACAGTATTACAGCTATGAGCTGTTATGCAAGATGCTTGTTATAACCCAGAGTTTGATTACCTCAGCTTTCATTTATCTACTGAGCGACAATTAACCAGATGGTGCTCCCAGGTTCAGTTTGAAAAAGGTCCGGGTGCATCAGTGCTCATTATGTACATAAGTACTGGTCAAATGTGTTCATGATTCTGTTCTCTGGCTACCTTTCTGGAGCATAACTTTCCCTTTTCTCCAGACTAAGAATCTTTTCCCATGGTGGACAGCCTTACCTCTCAACTGTACAGATTTTAGCAGAATGTCCAGATTTTTGTCTGATATTTTAGACCCATTTTTCATAAAAATTGTTTTTCTAGCAAATGACTGACATTGTTGAAGATTTTAAGTCATTAAATAATGACAGACACTTCACTTTCAGACTTCATACCCTTCAGAAAATTCATGCTAATATAAAACCTGCTATTCTATCCACTTTCTAAGTTTGTAAGAGCAATATTTAAACACTGTCCCTATTTTGGGGGCTTTGTCCCCCCTTTATTTATAGCTTTGTCCAGATTTCCTGCTCTAAGAGGTTGAAAGATATGTGAAAAGCACAGGAGCTGCCAAACTCTTGCCAGACAACTGACACAATTACAGAAAGAAATACCCGAGTAAATGTTTACAAGGATATTATGTAACCTCACATCTGTCAACTTTACTGCGCATTCCAAGAGGATGACACCAAATGTTCATTATCGAGGCAATTGCATTAGTGTGGTTAATGAAATTCCACTTTTATGTGACTGCGATTCCAGGAATTAAAATAAGGTTAACTTCCAAGACTACAACTGTGAAATGGGCTAGGAAGCAATCAGATTATGCTATACTTTTAGTCTGCCTACAAATAAGAATTAACAATAGCTTCCATGTTGCTAGATACAGGAAAAATGGTTAAACAAGTAATAATTATGTTGAAAAATAAAAATTGTGTGTTTTATTTTCACTGCTGCTCAGTAAAAATTTTGGAACCACACCATTTTCTTAGATTAAGCCAATGCATTAATCCAGACATTCACCTATGCAAAAACAAAAGAAAACATTTCAACTGCACATATAATCAGTGCATTTCTATAATCCAACCTCTATCCCAACAGCCCAAGATTAAAATCTAATCACTTAAACATACTTCTGTCTAGCATTTTCTTCTGTTTACTTCAGTATCTAGCACATATATCACTAAAATACCTTGCTATATGACATTCGTGTTTACTTACATTTATTTTTTCCCTCCTTCTCCCTCTTTTTTCTGTTTAAGTTTCCTTCCAAACATTAATGGCATGAAGTGGGGCATATGGCTGTCACTCCCCCAACAAGTTTAACAAAGTCAACAAAAATCTAGTCTTTCTTAGCCACTTTTTTTTTTGTAAAGCCATACTTTACAAATTTGATTGATGCTTTATAGTCTCACATTTATTCACTAATTTCAGTGTTGTTCATCATATTGTTCACCTAATTTCTTAACATCAAGCTTCGGTTGAAGTCTAAGGTACTCCTGATTCTTCTAGTCAACTCCTGTTCTCCCCCTCCCATCTCTCAAGCATTTTTCTCTGAAACACTGCAAAAGATTTCAATAGAAAAGTCTAAGTATGAGCCTTATCACCAAAATAATGAAAATCAGAGTCCTTCTACTGTTTGATGGCTCACCGCTTGTTGAACTAACTTTTCCATTTTCCGCTTTGCCTGTTCTGCATGAAAAATTACTGATCTGCCAGGAAAAAAAATATTCTAAAAACAGCTGGTTACAGCAGCTTGAGTCACATGCCTGTCCTTCCACATTCCCTGAATGCTGCAATAAATATGCTTCTTTTCTGCCTGGTGTACAGTGAATAATCGTTTTCCACAAACACTCTATTGTCTCCAATTTGTAATACTATGCCTTTCTGCCACAGTTTTGTCAGGATCAACAGTTTTTGCTGGTATGACTGCATCTTTACTAATAGTGGTCTTGGCTGACTTCTCATAGCCAGGTTTGAAGCATGCAAATGAAGTGTCCTTTCAATTAACAAATCCTTCTGTGGAATACCAGTCCAGTTACTTATTTGTGCTTTCGTAAAATTAATACAATTTGTTCCTTCCAGTTTCTTTCTGTTACAGCAAAAAATCTCAGGCTTTCTCTGCATGATCAGTCTTCTAACTACCATTTTTGAAACAACTCTTCTTGAGTAGTCTCATACTCAGCCAGCCTTTTCTTCATTTCCATCTCTGATTTTTGCAGTTTTATGAATAGCTGTTTCAAGCTTCTTCCATGTTTTCCAGCCCTTTGTTATTTGAGTTTATATACTCTGTTTTATTTATTTTAATCAACTTAGTTTTCTTCTATATATTACTGGAAGTCATCTGTTGTACCAAAGCTGGAGCCTGACCTGCTTTTTATTGAACTGCAGGATTCTTCCCAGACAGCATCTTCTCTTCAACTTCTGGTTAATTTTCTCTCTTTTCAGGCTGCTGTTTCTCAGTTTCTGTTTTCACATTGGGAAAGCTGTAGTTAAGCATTTGATCAGTGTGCAAACATCTTGGAAGATTATAGTAGAGGCACTTTGAGTGCTTTCCAAGTGAGAAAATAAGTCAACACAAACTGGTTTAAAGCATAGTAATGCCAGCTTTTCTACCATGATATTTTAAAGGCCAAACTGGCAAAAAGGGGGCATAGTGAGGCTTCTTCAAATGCAGAATTACTTTTCAAAAGGCTTTCACTGTAAAAATCACAGAAAGCTGAAGTTTAAAGGAGTACTTAGGGAGACTACAAAGAAGTGTAGCATTAGTTAGTGAGACCACCCTCTTTAAACAGATGTTTAAACCCAAATGAACCCAAAGAAATGAAATGACCTGCAATTTACGTACACAAATTAAAACAGAACTCACTGGGGTTACGTTTACTATATTCCAAATGTGACAACCATAAGCGGAGTAATAGGCGATTTCACCTCATAAAGAGACTTCATCAGTCTACTAAATACACACTGACTACAGTTTAAAAAGAAACCTAATAAAAAGCACATGACCAAACTGAACCAATGTCATTATTTCTTCTTCAAAAACACCTTGAAATTAATATGATCATTAATTCCTGGGAAAATTGTGGCAATGTTTAACACTTGTCAGTAATAACATCAGATATGAAGGTGCAGGTACTCCACAACAATCAAAGCCAACCAGTCTCAGATGTAGTAAAATAAACGTTTATTTTACTCCATCTGAGACTGGTTGGCTTTGATTGTTGTGGAGTACCTGCACCTTCATATCTGATGTTTTGACTTTTTCTGGGCTCAGCAGGTACCTTACCCTCACAGAGTTCTTCGTAATTTATACTTGCCAGTAATATTCCGCTGAATTAAGCTCTTCTTCAGTATCAAAATTTCTGCCAACTTTCTTCCTCCAACACAATTAAACTCTTAATGGACAAGGGAATGTTTAAAGCATCCTTCTTCATTTGTTACCGGAATCAAATTCTTTTAGTACAGCCTATATAAAATGCCTCACATGTAAGACAAGAGGGCTGCAAAGACTAAACATTCCGACTTGCAATTAAAATAACTCATGGCTTTGTATGATCTTGTATCATTAGGACAATAAAAAGGAGAATTACAAACATACTTACAATGTTTACAAGCAAATGTACCTTTAATTTTCTTCTCTGGATTCCTAATGGTTTTACTGCAACCTTCTAGTCAATCACAAAGACTTAAATTCTTTTAGTTTATAAAACACAGCAATTCCCCAGTCATCCCTGAAACCAGTGGGATAGACGTTAAAATATTCCATTTCTTAGATACCAGTTCTTAGACACCACTTCTCTGATCCCTCCAGTATCTAAACTGTGGGTTAAGACAAAACCCACCTTATTAAACTTATCCTCTGATCCATGTTGACACTTTTGCCATCTCAATTAAACATTTTCAATAACATTGGAGCATAACCCTTTGTCCTTATGTATTCAAGAAATGGTTGAGAGAAGGACAAAGGACTATACCCCCATTATTATTGAAAGATTTTGTCAATCACCAGTTTAGATAGTGGAGGGATCAGAAGTACTGTCAAAACTGGAAATTATAGTCATGTACTCACCATAGCTCTGCATCTGTGTTGTCTGCTTTCATCCTTCCTCAACTTATGGGTCTTGGATCTGTCCTTGGCCATTTGATAGCCATTAGGCTCATTGCTCAAGATCCTGCCTTTACCCACAATCCCCCCCAACTACTCCCGAAATACCGCAGATCAAATTTGCCCTCTATTTAGTTAATCACATTGTCAAAATGTGAAATGCAGCAATACCAATCATTGAGTTAAAGAACACAGAAGAAGAAAAGGTGGAAAATGGGGAAGAATCAGAGAAGGAGAACTCTAGAGCCCACACAGCAGAAACTAATCAGGACCATCCTTCAGGTCATAACAGGATCCAGACAAAAAGGGAAAGGGGGGGGGTTGGTGGGGAGTTGAGGAATGACGAAAACAGACAACACAGATGCTGAGTTATGGTCAGTATATAACTAGAAATCTGATGTTCTCTTTTTCATCCATTCCTCAAGTGATGCGACAAAGTCCCAAGTTAGGGTAATCTTTGGTAGTCCTCAAGGTAAGATATTCTGGAGTACTGTGGTGCCAAAACTGCCCTATTGTTTGACAATGTATCCAATTTGCAATGAGCTGTAAAGGTATGAACATTGGACCATGTAGCAGCTACACAGATGTCATCTAAAGATGCTTTACTCCAAAAAGCGGATGATGCGGCCACAGACCTGGTGGAGTGTGCATTAGAATAGTTGGGCAATGACAGACCTTTGCGCCTGTAAAGTTAATACAATCAGTCAGCCATCTGATTAGAGTCACTTTTGCCACTGCTATGCCTAATTTGACTTTGGAAAAGGATACAAACAGCTGCTCTGATTTCCTTAAATCTTTAGTTTTGCAAAGGTAAAACCTGAGCTGTCCATGAACATCCAGTAGCTGAAGCATGTATCTTCCCTTACTGGAAAATTTGTGAAAGAAATCTGGTAGATTACCTGGTTGAGATTAGCTGTTGACACCACTATTAGGTAGAAAGGAAGAGTATGTCTAAAGTGAAATACTGTCTTTGTGAAAAATCAAGTAAGGTGGCTGAGATGAAAGTGCTTGGAGTTCAGTTTACCCTTCTAGCTGAGGTTATGGTGACTAGAAAGAGAGTTTTGCAGGACAAAAATTTCAACTGTCCTTACTGAGGTTTCTAAGGTGGGCTGAGTGAAGGCCTGAAGAACTATTGTAAAGTCCCACAGAAGTACAGGATCTTTAATTTGGGGCTGAAGCAGCAAGGACCCTTAAGAAAGGATTTGCACTCTTTTAAGGAAGCTAAGGATGAACGATCTACACCAAAGTGAAAATGTGAGACTAGATCCCTCGTTGAAAATGGAAGCAAGAAAATCAAGAACAGCTGGAATCTGTGTGGAAAAAAAGATCCAAGTGTCTCTAAAGAGTCCAAATAAAGAATCTTTTCCATTTACTTGTATAAAGTTTCCTGGTAGAGGCTTTCTGGGATAACATAAGGATGTGGTGAATGGGAGAAGAATGCCTGGAACTTCTAGCCATCACTCAGGAATAGCATGCCTCGGTGAGGTAGCCCGGACAGGTGAGAGAGAAGGTCCTGAACAGGATCCAACACCCAAGGATAGTGAAGTAGGTTAGACCAAAGGAAGGGGAACCACACTTGACGAGGCCAGAATGGGACAACGAGGACCACCTTGCTCTTCTGCTGGAAACTTTCTGAATGAACTTGGGGATGACAGGCGTATAATACACCGGAGGGCCATTCATGAACTAGACCATCACTTGGTGACTTCCCCTCCGGGCAGATCAGAGCAAAGTAGCAACTGCACTTGGCACTGACTGGACAGGCAGAGAGGTTGAAGCATGGCTGACGCAATCGGTGAAAAATCATGTCCACTGCTGACTGGTTGAGACACCAGTGATAAAGGAGTAAGATGGACTTGTTCAGTTTGTCTGCTAGCATGTTGTTTTCCACAGAATATGCATTGCCAAGAAAAAGCAGTTGGAAGAGATCATCCATCACCAAACCTTCACTGCCCCCCTGTAAAGTGGGTAAGATCTGGCTCCCCTTTGCTTGATGATGTACCAGACAACCAACATGTTGTCTGTCTGAAGTAGCCTTCCTTAAAGGGAGAGCATCTTGAAACACCTGCAATGCATATATGACTACTCTAATTTCTAGAGCACTGATGTGAAGACTGGCCTCTGTCTGGTATCACATGCCTTGGGCCGTCTTTCTCAACTAATGTCCCATCCCCACCCAGCTGGGAGGTATCCATAGTCTCTGTGGCCTTTGGAGAAGGAAGAATGAAAGTCTGGCCCTGAGAAACTTCTACATGAATCCACCATGTTATGTGTCATCTGCAAACACTTGTGGTGTGAAAGGGAGTCATCAATGGCTGAAGTCTTAATGACCACTGCACCACTAGTGGCCACTGCTGTGCCAAAAGAGGCTGCCATCGAACCTAGCAGTTGGAGACCTAACTTGGCCAGGGGTGAATGAAAAGTAAGGATGTGTGATGCGGTTTCCTTAATGTCTCCAATCTTGCATGAAGTAGGCTTGCCACTTATGATTTGGTATCTATACGGGCTCCAATGAAATCCAGAGTTTGTACTGGGTAAAGCTAAGTCTTGGAAAAGGTTATGGTGATGCCCAGCTGGGAACAGAGATGGAGGAAGTGATCCCCAGCTTGTAATAGTAGAAGCTCGGTGGAAGCAGATAGGAGCCAAACATCTAGATATGGAAACACCCAGAATCCTTGCCGTTTGAGGTGAGCTGCAACCACAGTCATGCACTTGGTGAACACCATAGGGGGTTGTGGTAAGATCAAAGAGCAGTACACTGAAATCATACTGACTGGCTCCCATCCAGAAGTGTAAATATTTCCTGGAGTGCCTGTGTATTTTGAAATGACAGTATGCATCCTGGAGAACTGTGGAGACAATCCAATCATCCTTCCTCAAAAAAAGCAGGACGGACTGAACTGTGAACATCCGGAAATTTAAATGCTTCACAAACTGATTTAAACTGCTGAGATCCAAAACTGGTCTGAGGTCTCCAGTCTTTTTTTGGTACCACAAAGAATCTCAAATAAGTTCCGAATCCTTGCTGGACTAGTGGTACCAGTTGGAGGACTTTTTTCTAGCAGCTTTTGTATTTCTGTAGCAGCAGCTTTCCTCTGACTGGGTGGAACATTGGGAATTTTTCTGTTGATTCTGGAGGAAGATAGGAAAATTGTACATAACCTCTGCATATAATATTCCACACGCAAGAATCTTTGGTAAAGGCTATCCAGTCTGTGGGAGCAGGGGTAGGTGTCCCCCTAAATGTCTCCAGCAGCAGTCATGTAACCCTTCAGGGACACTGATGAGGCTTGCCTTAAAAAGGACCTCTGTTCTGGGCCACCCCTGCCATGAGGATAGTGCCTCCTGTTAGAATCTTGAAGGGATTGAGTCTTTGGAAGAACCTTATGAACCACAATTTTCTGCCCTTTCTCTGGGTTATGGAAAAAGTCTTCTGACGAGCAGAAAAACAAATTCTCATGGCAGAAATGGTCTTCCCATCTTGCTTGCTCCTGGAGAGAGTCTCACCTTAGGGCCAAATAAGGTGGATCCATCAAAAGGGGCATTGATGAATGAAGACTTGAAGGGTTCTGCAAAGTCACAGAGATGCATCCAGGCATGCCTTCAAATGGTTATGCCTGAACGTTCTGCTCTGGCAGCTCCCCCTTAGATATGAGAGATCAATTTTATGGAAGTATTGGATAAGGACTGGAGGGTGGCCAGCTAATAAGGAACTGTTTTCTTATCTTCCACAAACATGGGCCCTGAGAGGGTACTGGCAAACATGTTGATCAATTCCATTTGAAATCTCAATGTGTGCCAAATAATTCATGGACCTGAAGGCAAAGGATACGGACGTGTAGATATGCTTCCTAAATCTGCCCCATGCCCTAGATTCCCTATTAGGAGGATGAACAATAGAGCTCTGTTCCGCTAGCTCTTTCCTACTTTCTGCTGCAACCACCATAGCATAAATATCAGGACCCTTGTTCCAGAGACCCCTACCTTTTGATGCAACAAAATACTTGTCTAGGCAATTAGGGATGGGCTCCATGACATCTGATCTTTCCAAGCCTGGCGGGAGATGAGGTCTACCATCCCATCCACTGGAAGACTATCCAAGTTGCAGATGAGCCAGCCCAGAAAGGCTTGAGGAACACAGACTCCTCTTAGGAAGGGGGGGGTAGGGGGTAATCAGAAGACCAACCTCCTTTCTGTGTCAAAACTAAGTATGTCTCCGAATGAGGTGACCTGGGGGACCCTTCCTCTTCATCAAAATCAGTGTCTTCAGTTAAAGACTCTTGAGGAGAGTCTAGGTGTCTCCTTTTATATGGCTGCTTCTGAGGGGGGCTCTTTGGTTGGTGGGAGTTTCCTGAGAGGACCAAAAATATGACCAGCAGACAGTGGAGACAGAATAACAATTAATTACATAAACATAGTATACCAAACAGACCGGTTTCGGCTTGTATATTACAAAGCCTTCAACAATTGTAATGTACAAGCCAAAAACCGGTCTGTTTGGTACACTATGTTTATGTAATTAATTGTTATTCTGTCTCCACTGTCTGCTGGTCATATTTTTGGTCTACATAGTGATATAGGACCCTGCAGATGCCTTACTTGCAAAGGCTTCTTTTGGGATTGCTAGTTTCCTGAGAGGACTCAGAAGTGCCAGTAGTGTCCTGAATGAGTGTCTCAAGGTCTGAACTGACCGGCTGTCCCAGTGGGGCAGGATGAGAATACCCAGCTTCTGCAGCAGACAGCTGAGTGTGAGGTGTACCTGAGGGAATTAAGGATGTCTTTTCCATCAAAGAAGAGAAACCTCACTCCACCACCTCGAAAGCTGAAGCCACGGGGGACCTCAATCTTACCCCCACTGGATCCGAAGAAGCCTTATCCCCCCGGTTCCATTCTTGATGCTGAGATTAGAGCCGAGCTGTCCTGCACCAAAGCTCCAAGAGGAAGGGATAGGTCAGAAAAAAGTATCAGAGTTTATCTCAACCCAATGGATCCATCACCAACACTATGGCCCCATGATCCTTCTGGGTCTGACAAGGCCAGACCCGTCTAGGTCATAGAAAGTGTCAGAGTCAAAGAAAGGCAAGTCTTTGGATCAAACACAGACACACTTGGAAGTCTTGGGTCTGAAAACTCCGAAATCACTGGATGGATTGGAGTAGGAGCTAAACCCAGAGGTTGAGCAATGGAAAGACTCACGGGTCTGATGGGAGATGGAGACACTAAAACATCCAACTGACTTTAGGGTCTGAGAAATTTTCTCATCACCCTATACACATCTGCTTCTGACAAGCTCCTGGATGACCTGAGGGAAGACTAAGTTGATAGCAGAAGGGAAGCTCTTCGAGGCATGCCCTGTACGAAGGGGAATGAAGACTCTTAAGACAAAGGGGTCTGCAGAAAACCTTGGTGACTTAGAGCTGGATCTAGTCACATCTGGATGAGAAGATGGATCAGAAGGCTTTGTTTTTGTGGGAGTCGAACTCTTGGAAGTGGTCATATCTGACAATTCAGATATTTTCTCAGGCAGAGCCAAATCCGAAAAAGTTGAGGACGGATGGCAGTCAGAGAAGTGCTTCTTCAATTCCTTGGGTCTTTCTGCTGTACCCCATAAACCATAAGGATGGTTATCCAGTAACAGAAGAAGCACTGAAGCAGAGGATGGAAGGCGACCTTTCAAGATTAATTTACGGTTCCTATCGACTAAGGCCATGCTATTAAAGTTGGAGCATATGTCATAAGAAGCATTAAGATGTCCTGGGCTCAAACAGTACACACATTGTGAATGGCTGCCGGAATTTGGAATTTTATGTCTGCAAGCAAAGCACTTTTTAAAACCAGTAGGTTTCTCTGACATCATTGAAATTACAAGGAAAAAAAAAAATCAAGAAAATACCAACAATTGTAATAATACCTAAATATAGGGAAGATAAAAAGGAATAGAAAGTAAATAACTTGTTTTTGTTTTTAAAAAGATAGGGAAGGAGTAAAAAAAGAGATTAACTAGTAACCAAGGATGAAAAACCGAACCAAAAAAAAAACAAATAAGACACAGAGGTCCCTTTGGGTGTTTCGTGTTGACCAGACCTCTGTGTCTTATTAAAAAAGAGATTAACCCAAAGGAAGAAAAATAGAAACTGTAGAGAAGTATGGAGATAAAAATTGCACTTATGTAAAACAGTCGCTCCAAGCTAATGGTGACCACGTCTTACTGCTAAAGTGGCAAACAAGATCTGAGGTACTTCAGGAGGAGTTAAGGGATTATGGGTAAAGGAAGGAGCTTGAGCTATGGAACCTAAAGTCTGTCAAGTGGCAGAAGATGGATCCAAGTCCAATCAGTTGAGGAACAGATGAAAAAGACATCGGATCTGAAATATTTTAGTGTCTAACCCACTGGTTTCTGGGGTGCTTGGATAATCACTGTCTTTTTATAAGCAAAAGGACTCTGTAGCTGAGTTGCTTCACAGAATAACAGTGGAGGCAAAACTATTAAGACGACTCAAATCTGACTGTTCAGATATGTTATCTGGGATCACCAAAATGACTTCAGCTGTAAAAAAAAAAGGTTAATGACTTTCTTTTAATTATAAGCAGAGATCACAATTATGATCACTACTGTAATCTAAACTGAGAATAGGCAGTTTACGAAACAAGTGTAACCTAGAACTGTGACTTATTGCCTTCAGAGAGACTATTTCCCACCACCACTCATCATACACACATCTACACATTCTTTTCCCACTTCTTTATCTACGTATTTGTCTGTATATATTTGTCTTTGTAATTCTTCCATTATTGCCTTTTCAACTCTCTTGTAATCAAATAAAAATGCAAAAGTACTCAATTCTGGGCCTTGGGGGGGGGGGGGGGACTTGCTTTCTATTTGTTGCTTCACACACAGTCAAGAGAAAAAAAAATTATCAAGGAACTGTTTCACTGTATGAACAGCTCAAGACACAGATAATGGCATCAAGCAACTATGGCTCTAAAAGGGGGGCCAGATCTGTCAAAAGACGAGTTAGTCCATTTCTCAGACGCTGGGTACGCCACTATAAATCAAAAATAAAATAACATAAGCAAGAAGAAAAATGTGAGTTTTGACAAACAAAGATACAGCCAAATACTCAAAAAGATCAGTCCTTGAGAAATGACAAATGTCAAGAAGACAGAAGTATCACAACCATTACACATACGCAGATGCCACAAGTAGTCACAGATGAATAAATTATGAAACAAATGTGGCCAAGACATTATTATTTTCAAAGGTATTACTGGCTACAGAATCTGCTACAACATAATCTCTGTGCAAAAAGTACAGTTGTGTACACTTACCATGTTGACTGTTGCAGTCATTACATTTGGGTAATCTGCTGGCAGGTTGCCCTCAGTCGGCCTGATTAACAAAGTCTTGGGTCCTCTGTCAGTTGTTGTCCCTTCTTCCATGACGTCAGGTCATCAGGGGTATAAAACATGCAGCCGATGCCATTTTCATCCGTTTTTTTTTGCCCCAAGATGTCAGGTGCCCCCAAAAGGGGAGCAATATATATATATATATATATATATATATATATATATATATATATATATATATATATATATATATACACACACACACACACACACACACACACACACACACACACACGCATGTAATTTAGAACAATAAAAATATACCTCCAAATAAAAGCAAAACACCAAAAAGGCTTTTAAGCATAGTAAAAGAAAGAAGAGGTATAGTAAGAGGAAAACAGGGGGCTGGAGGGTGGGTAACCAGGACTGCAACAGTGAATACACTCGAAAATCTACATTTATGGTAAGTGTACACAACTGTACTATGTTCTTCATGTTTCACTGTTGCTGTCATTACATTTGGGTAGAATCCCAAAGCTATGGTTGGGAGGATGGAATTATACAGCATTAGGAGCAGCTATAAGGCCCTGCAGGACAGCAGTGGCAAAGCCTGCACTGGATTTAGAGAAGAAAAGTAAATGGTAATGTTTGGTGAATGTATGAACTGAGCTCCAGGTAGCAGCTTCTAGAATGTCTCTGGTAGGAACCCCTCTAAGAAAGGCTGCAGAAGTAGATGCAGGCCTGGTGGAATGGGATCTGATCTCCTTGGGGACAGGTTTACCATGGTGTATGTAGCAGAAACTAATACAATGGCTTATCCATTTTGAAATAGTCTGCTTTGAAATGGCCTTTCCCTCTGCCCCTGCAGCAAATGCCACCAGTAATTGCTCAGATTTCTTAGAGATTTTGTCCTGTTTAAGTAGAATCTTAGTTGTCTGTGTACATCCAATGAATGCAGAATCCATTCACCCTTGTTCTGTGGATTTGGGAAGAAGGTTGGCAGATGAATGGTCTGATTAAGAGCCACACTAGATGCCACTTTAGGTATAAAGGATGGATTGGTCCTGAGAGCCACCCTGTCTGGGTAAAAGATAATAAAAGGCTCGACTGACATGAGGGCCTGTAGTTCTGAAATCCTTCTAGCTGAAGTGACTGCTAGGAGAAAAGCTGTCTTCCAAGAGAGAACTTTTTTTAAGTCTGCAGTGGCAGCTGGCTCAAAAAGAGGTAGAGTGAGTTTTTCCAACACAAAATTGAGGTCCCATGCAGGAGATGGTGCTCTCCTGGGAGGTCTTAAATTTTTGGCCCCTCTGAGGTACTGCTTTAGCAGGGGATGAGAAAAGAGGGGAGGCTCTGTGTTGTAATGAGCTGAAATGGCAGAGGCATGGATTTTTATGGAAGAAAAAGATAGGCCCTTGTGAAGAATCTCAGTTAAATATTGCAGAATCTGAGGAATATTGGGCATTGCTGTGCTTATTCCTTGTGCTTGGTTCCAGGCACAGAATCTTTTCCATTTGTCAGCATAAGATTTTCTAGTACTAGGCCTTCTAGCCTCCAAAATGACATTCATCACAGTTTTGCTGAGAGATGTAACTGGTGAAATTAGTTGATTAGACATGCTGCAAGATTCAGAGTTTGGAGCTGAGTGTGCAGAATTTGATAGTTCTGCTGAGACAGTAGATAAGGTGTCTGAGGCAGGTACCATGGAGGTAGGTGCGACATATTGCGTAGGAGTGGGTACCAGTGTTGGCGAGGCCAGTCTGGAGCAATCAGAATCATTTTTGTTTTTGTCTGACTTTTAGTAGGACCCTGGAGAGCAGAGGCAGAGGGGGAAAGGCATAGACTGAGAGGTTTTTCCAGCGGAAGGATAGAGCATCCACTTTCCAAGCTTTTTTGTGATGAATTCTTGTGCAGAATTTGTCCAACTGATCTTTTTGCCTCACCCTAAAACTATCTATGTCTGGGCTCCCCCATTTGCATGTCAAAATGCTGAAGATTTGTGGATCCAGTTTCCATTTATGTGGGTCCATAAGATTTCTGCTTAGTTCGTCTGCCAGAGTATTTTGTTTTCCTGGCAGGAATTGAACTTGTAGATATATTTGATATGTCAAGGCCGTGTTCCACAACGCCATGGCTAATCTGCAAAGGGGGTAGGAATGCTTGTTTTTATGTACCACATGACTGTGGTGTTGTCTGTCTATCAGTAGTTGTCCTGGATGAAGATAGCCCTTGAAGGCTGTCAGAGCATTCTGTATAGCTAGCATCTCTTTCTGGTTGATATGTAGGTGCATTTGATTTGGGCTCCATTGGCCCTGAATTCATCTCCCTGCCAGATGCGTCCCCCAAGCATAATCTGATGCATCTGTAGTCAGAGTTTGAGTGGCAGGGGGTGGAATGAATGACAGTCCCTTGTTTTGGTGGCAGGCCTCTGTCCACCATAGGAACTCTTGCTGCAGGCAAGGAATGATAGGAATCATTGTTTCCAGGCTGTGACAATGTTGACTCCATAAGCTTTTTAGGTACCATTGAAGTTTCCTCATATGCAGTCTTGCATATGGAAATATTAGAATGCAGGAAGCCATAAACCCCAAGGCCTGCAGAATTTGTCTTGCAGACAGCTGGGTTTTTGTGGCCACTTGAAGTAAGTCATCAATTTAATTTGCTTTTCTGGCGTAAGGTAAGTCATCTGGGTAGTTGTATTCAAGCTTGCACCCAGGAATGCAATTATTTGAAAGGGTACCAGTTGTGATTTCTTTTAGTTTATGGTGTACCCTAGACAATTTAGAAGCCTTTTTACAAACACCAGATGTTTTAGAAGAGAGTCCTTGTTTTCTGCCTGAATTAGACAATCATCCAGGAAAGGATAAATTTGAATGTTTCTTTGTCTGCAAAATGCAATCACTGGTGCCAGGCACTTTGTGAAGACCCTGGGCACAGTAGATAAGCCAAAGGGCAGTGCAGAGAACTGGTAATGCAAATAGCCTGGTTTGAAGCAGAGGTATCTTTTGCAAGATTCCCTGATTGGGATATGCAGGTAAGCCTCTTTTAAGTCTAGAGTTACCAACCAGGCATCCTTGCCTAGCATAGGCAGTAACTGTTGTAGAGTCAGCATCTTGAATTTTGGAATGTCCAGAAATGTATTTAGAATGGATAAGTCCAGAATTGGATGCCATGATTTGTCTTTTCTCGGTACCAGGAAACGTCCTGAATAAAAACCTTGTCCCTTTTCCTTTTCTGGTACTGGTTGAATAACCCCCATATTCATGAGGGACATAACTTGTTTCTGGGCCTCAGCCCACTGATTTGGAGGCAGATCTGGCCATCCGTTTCGGATTGGCAACGTGTGGAAATGAAATCTGTATCCCTGGTATACTATATTTAAAACCCACTTGTCCTGGGTAATTAGTTGCCAATTTCATGCTGCATTAAGTGCCAGTTTTCCCCCCAAAGGGGTGGCCAAAATATAAGTGCTTGGTGATTGCAGAGGAAAGTCACTGAGACTGTTTACCATAGGAAGGTGCCTTGTTACTTCCAGATTTGGAGGTGGAGGCACCCCATTGTTTTGCTCTATAAGTTCCTTGTGACTGAAACCTGGAGCCTTTGAAGTGCCTGGGTTTGACCTGAGCGGCTCTGGTGGGTACTGGAAAGGACCAATTCTTAATAGGCCAGTGCCTACTGAACCTGGGTGGCTGCACTTGTAGGAAATATTTTACAGTTTGCATAGATTTAGCTTCATCTTCCATCTTTTTCAAAACTTCTTCTGCCTTATTACCAAATAAACTGTCCTGTTGTAAAGGAGCATCCAACAATTTTGCTTTAACATGATCAGGCTGATTTTGCTCCTTGAGCCAAGCTTGCCTTCTTATCACAGGATCCAGTTACAGCGGCCCTGCAAGAGGCCTCGAAGGAGTCAAAACCACATTGCAAAGTATGCTTTCCAACTTGTTCAGCTGAATGCAATAAATCCTGCAACTCTATTTTCCACACAGTCAGAAATCAACATCATTTTCTGTTTAAGTAAGCCCATGACATGCTGCTGATATTTAAGCATATGAAATTGACAGTTTAAAGCCCTGATTGCCAAGGTTGCAGATGTGTAAACCTTCTTACCCCATCTATCCAGCGCCCTGGAGTCTCTATCAGAAGGGGTAGGATTTTTAGCAGTAGAAGCCTTAACGCCCTTAGTACCCTGAGAAATGGTTTCAGGGTCAGGAGTAGGGTTTTTAAAGGGGAATTTGTGGGAGTCAGGAGCCCTGTAATATCTGTCAGGGAATCAGGAGCCATGCTGGATTCTGAGAAAACATCATCAACCATGTCTAGAACAGGAGGTACAGCCAAAGGCCTATGCTGAGGAAGGAGGAGGAAATCCCTAAGCCTCTTTTTAGATTCTGAGAAATCCTGACTCTCCCAGTGAAAGTGTTCACTTTAAGGACATGCAAAGTTTCTCCAAAAGAGAGATCCTCAGGAGGAGAAGCAGAAGGGAAGCAATCTTCTGCATCAGAGTCCTCATAAGGTGGAATAGATAATTCCTGATCAGAAGAGGAATCGGAAGAAACAGAAACGATCTGATGATTCATAGTCAGTGCCTTGCCTAGCCTCTTAGCAGGAGGGGGATGGGAACCTCTGATCAAGGTAAATAAATCCTCAGCCATTTTGACCATTTGTTTTTTAGGCATAGGGGCCTGTGCACATGGCCCAAGCGTCAGTTTTTAGACATAGAAGTTGCTTTTGGCCTAGGTTTTGAAGATGGCGTTGGTTTAATATACAAATCTTTAGGCTTGAAAACACCCTCAGAAGCCGGTGCCTGCTCAGCGGCTCCAGACCCATCTAAGGTAGAGACATCCGCGGGTTCAATACTTAAAGTGTCTCGCGGCATACCAGACTCTAAATGGGTCTCAGTAACGGCCTGCAAATCAAAAGTAGCAGGTATCAGGGGCTGCGAAAGTGCCTCACTGAGTACTGGTGAACCGGTGACTGTCTTAGGAGAAGCTTCGTCGGTCTGTCTCCGTTTTTTTCTTTGCGTTTTTTATGTATTCCGGTAGTCGGATTGCTAACCAACGACATTTCTGGATAGTTAAATCTTGAGCCAAAATATTTTGATGCAAAAATATACCAACGCTTAATAGTGTGTTGATTAAATTTAGCACAAAACCGACAGCAAGGCACATTGTGGTCAGGGCCTAGGCAAGGAATACAGTACAAATGAAAATCCTTATGAGGTATTTGCTTCCCACAAGTAATACAATTATTAACTTTTACTGGCATCGGTAAGGAGCAAGAAAAAGTTTCCCAACAGGGTACTTAGCTTTAGGTTGAAGACTTTGGTTCTGAAACTCGAAAACGAAAATTTCAGGAGTCGGACAACCGGCACTTGCGAACTGCTTCTGCTTCGGGCACCGCACGGCAAGAAAGACTGATGAAAATGGCGTCGGCTGCATGTTTTATATGCCTGATGACCTGAGGTCATGGAGGAAGGGACAGCAACCGATGCAGGACCCAAGACTTTGTTAATCAGGCCGAATGAGATCAACCTGCCAGCAGATTACCCAAATGTAATGACTGCAACAGTGAAACATGAAGAACATCAATCACACTATATGGCAAAGAAAAAAAAAAACACTACCACACCAGGCTACATTACATTTGCCTGACTGCAAATGAGAAAATGAACCTAGTCAGCCCACTAAGGGCGTTTAACATTCCATCTCCATAACTCTTTCTCCACTTGTCTGATCTCCTCTTGAATGTCCCTCGAGATAATCATTGAATCATACTCCTGAAGTCCACTGCTTCAGTCTACAACCTGCTCTTGCTGAAATCCTTTGGCAGATCCAAGCAGTAACTGGTCCCTACAATCTGCTCACTGTATTGCCTTTCTTCTTCTTTTGTCTTTTCTGTTCAAGATGATTTCTTCACATCTTGCTGGTATGATATTGTGCAGCAATAGCAATTTACAACTCTAAGTCGTTTCACTTTCTCTCTCATATGAGAAGAGCTCTAGTTTCTCTAGCCTCTGGTCATATCCATTCCTTTTCATCCCAAAGATCATTCTTGTAATCTTCCCAGAAGCCTGGCTTTTCTTTCCATATAATGCCTCCAAAACTGCATGCAGTAATCAATGTGTGGCCTAATCAGGGACCTGTATAGTTGTAGAATTACTTTTTTTGCTTCTGGATTCGCTCTTCCCGAGTACACACCCGGGCATACTTACTGCTGCCACTACCACTTCACTCTGCTCCACATGACCCAACTCAGGGTCACCACCAGATGTTTTGTGACCCAGGTGCAGTATTTTGGATTTGTTTGCACTGATCCTCAACTGCCACATTTCTTGCCCTCATTGTCAGCCTTTCCAAATAATTTCCTAGAATATTTCCCCTATCCTCAACTACTGCAGCCATTTTTTGTCATCGGCAAACAGGATGATCCTGTTCTCTATCACCACATACATCTGTGGGGCAAGTACACTGAAACATACTTAACCCCCTGGATAGACCGTTAAATTAGACACTTTATTAATTACGGACACTAAACTCCTCTTTACCAGTAGCCCCATACAAGTTCAGGTGTAAAACATTCATAAGACTGGATCAGGTTTAACTAACAGCTTCTTCTGTGTTCCTCTGTTCTTACATGAATACCTTCTGTTATATACCTAAAACGTTCTTGCTTCCCTCCTCTGGGATGAAAGAAAAAGAAAGAAATTAAAAAAAAAAAAAAAAAAAAACACTTGTCAAAGCCATCACTAGTTGGTGTGTGTGAGGGGGAAGAACCATTAGGCTATTGTTTTTAAATTACTTGACCCAATGAGGATCAAGTTAGATGTTCCCAGAGTATCCTGGATGTATGGTCTCCCAACAACCTGGGCCTCCTCCTAATGGGCTGCGTTAGGTACATTTGCAAAGGAAGGTTAACAATGGGTATCCACAGCTGATGCCCAAACCACCTCAGCTAAATGCAAATAACGTGAACACAGCTCATGCTCTTCAAACCTGGAACTGAATGGTACACAGCAGTGACCCAGGAACCCCAGAATTTTGCAATGCTTCCCACAATACATTCTGAGGTATGCAGTCAAATGCTTTCTCTAGGAATCCAATCACATATAGACAGGACTGCCAGACTCCCATAACCACTTCCATACCAGTGCAAGAATAGAGAGTTCAATCACCACAGTGACCTTATTCACAGAAATTTATTTATTTATTTATTTATCATTTGTTGACCGGGAAAGTCCGACTAGGTTCCACAGAGCCTGTTTTCAGCGGAGGCCCGGGGAGAAATGCTCCAGATATGGAAATGGATCCAATCTTATCAATTGCTTCTTGCACTGCTTCTCCAAAGGGGAGCAGATCCACCAGGTTTGCAAGGAAACATCCAGCAATCTATTACTGATACGTCAGTGGAAACAAATATGTTTCCCCATTAATCACCCCACCAGCAAAAAAAAATATGAGCAAGTGCATCACACTACAAAAGTGATACAAGACTAACAAAAGGGAAGGGAGAGGTAGAAAAGCAGTAGAAAATAAAACAACCCTCATTATCTCACCAACATCAGCAAATACAATCAAGTTCAACCTGCCTTACTAAAAACAAGGAATTATCACATGGACTGAAACCCGGCATGTAGAGACCCACTCAAAGAGCAGCGTATTTCATAAAATACAGATAAGTGGGGCAGGGGAATATTGTTGCATATGTAACACATAAATAGCACACCTGAAACCGGTTGTTTTAAGCCTTTTTTTTTTTTTTTTTTTTAAATAATATTTATTTATTTACCAGGAAATTCCAACTGGACACAGGTCCTTTTCCAGTGGAGACCCGGGGAGAAAAGCTCCACAGAACAATAAATGAGCAGCAGAGTACATGTAGAGCAACTGAATATACATACAATAGCAAATACATACTGCAGCAAACATTAGCTATACATACAATATGAAACATTGTAATGAACAGATATACCAATTTCTAGCTAAAGGCTAGGAATAAAAGTAGGATGTATATACAGATAGTACTAAGCTCAAACAGATACTGTTCTAAACTCATACACCTAAATCTTATATACAAATATTGCACTAAACTCAAGCATATATAAAGCAGAAGCTCCACACGAAGGTTGAACAAGCTAGAAGGGCTAATGGGATGGAAGGGGAAGATAGAGGAGTAAGATAGGAGACTGCGTGGGTAGCACATGTGGTAGTGAGAAGAAGCTAGGTGTAAGTCAGTTGGATATGTATTTGGAGTTGAGATGAAGTGAGGTTGTTAAGTATGTTATATAGCAGGTCTGAGAGATTAAGTGAGGAGGGAAGGGGAGGGTAAAGTGTGAGCCAGAGCCTGCAGAGGAAGGAATGCAATGATCAGACGGTGTGAGACAAAAGGAGGGTTACTAGTCAGGACTGGTGCAATGTTTCTAACCAGAAACTTTTTAAGCGAGTTTTTAGTGCAGTCTTGAAGTGATTGCAAGAAGGTAGTGTGGTTCTTGGGTTTAGTCGTTAGAAGTAGATTTTTGCTGCTGGAGCGTAGAGGTCTGGTGGAGCAGTAGAACGGGAGAAGGTTTTGAAGGGATGGGACTTCAAGAGGATGGTTTATTAACTTTTGGGCAAGGGAGAGTTGAATCAGGTGAAGAAGTTGAGGGAGTTTAAGCCAGTCAAGTTCTCTAAGTGAGATAAAGTGGTGGCTGTGATAAGATGCACCAGAAGCAAACTTAGCAATTTTACTGTAGCACGCCTTGAGCTTGTTTAGGTCCGTTTGTCTAAGGTAAGTATAGGAGAGGCGTACAGTAAAGTGGACATTGGGTAGGACTTGGCAGCAGAAATTCTGGCTGTCTTGGTCAGGAATTGTTTGTTTTCTGTACAATGCACCTAGTTTTTTGTGAACCTTTTTTATGTTAAGAGAAATGTGAGTGTCAAATCTGAGATTATCAATCTCAACACCAGGTAGTTTGGTGTGTTCTGTTGGGGAGATAACAGAATTGTCTTTGGCGAGAATATTAAAGTGGGGGATACTTGGGCTAGATTTAGTAGGTTTCTACAGATGAAAAGGCTTCCTATGTGATCTTATGGCGTTCAGGTATAGTTGGGGTTGAGCAGATGAGGGTGAAGTCATCTGCATACTGTATGAGAGAAGCATGCTTGGTGGCTGTGAATAGATCATTGGTGAAGAGTGAGAATAGTAGGGGACCAAGGATGGAGCCTTGGGGAACACATAGTGTTACAGGAAGTTGAGGAGATAGGTCATTATGCCAGACAACTGATTCTTGGCAGCCAGTTAGCTGTGAAACCAATCAATAGCTGATTGGGAAAAGGATAGGTTAGTGGAAAAAGGATAGGTTAGTAAGAACAGAGATCAATGGTTTGTGTGAGACCATGTCAAAAGCCTTGGATAGATCCAGAAATATAGCAGAGGAGAACAAGCCATTATTTTTATGATGAAGAATAGCATTAGTGAAAGAGAGCAAGGCGACAGTTGTGCTGTGGTATGCCCTGAAGCCATGCTGGGTGCTGAAGAGGAAATTATTAGCTAAGAGGCAGTCTAAGACTTGAGAATGGATGCCTTTCTCAAGTATCTTGGAAAGTGGAGAAAGGATGGCTATGGGGCAGCAATTGGAAAGGTCAGTGGAGGAGCCACCTTTATAGAGTGGAATGATGTGGGATATTTTCCACAGTGTGGGGACATAGCTTTCTGATAAGGACCAATTAATTAAGATAAAGCCTAGGGCTTCTGCTGCTATTTTTAGGTATTCAGAGGAGAGATTGTCAGCTGCAAGTTTTATAGGCTTAAGTTTCAATAGAAGTTTTTTTTTACATAGGAGGTAGGCACTGATGAAAAGAAAAGACTGTGGGCAGAGTATTTGGTTTTGATGTAGGGAGGGTGGGTAGAGGGTTGTGTTGTTTAGTCAAAGACAGAATGGTATTAGCAAAGTGTTTACTGAATAAGTCAGCAATACTGCTGGAGGAAAGGGGAGTGGTAGGTGTGTAGGGGGGGGGGGTACTTTACCTGGATGGAGAATGCAGTTTATTGTGGACCAGAACTGCTTAGGGTTGTGATGGGAGGAGTGCTGATAATATTGGGTTTTATCTTCTTTTATTTGCTTTTTGACCTTGTTGCGCAACTCAATGAATGACTGTCTTGAGGAGGGGGGTTTTGTTAAGCACCAGCGCTCCCATGCCTTATCTCTTATTTTCATTAGTGCCCTGGTACTTTTTTGTAGCCAAGGGGAGTACTGAGTTTTGATTCTGGCATTTCTTATAATGTTATGTGTGTTTAGGAAGGTGCTACTGAAGAAGTGGACGGCTTCATCCAGATTGAGGTCCTTTAATGGTATCCAATCACATTTTTGAAGGGATGAGCTAAAGGAGAGAGGGTTAAAGTTAAACCTATTTCAGATTTGCCTATAGATGATGGGTTTAGCACAATTTAAGAGGGATCTCAGAAGGAATGTTGGAGTGTGATCACTGAGGCTGTCTGGTAAACAGCCAGCTTAAGTATGAGTGAGGGTCTTTACTGACTAATATCCAGTCAAAAGTAGTATGTTTGTTAGAGTTTTTATTTATCCAGGTAGGTGACTGTATTAGCTGACAAAAACCATGAAGGTTTTGGTGCTGGGCTGGATGATTGTTACTACAAGATAGCCAGTTGATATTAAAATCACCTAGGATTATGGTTTCCTAGGGTAGGGAATGGCTAGCCCAGATCAGGAGCTTTTCCAGGGGTGGGATGTTTTGGCCGGGGGGGGGGGGGGAGTAGCATCCTATGATGTTGATTGTTTTACTTGGGTTTAGTATACACAATAATACAAATTTCTACCTGTTGGTCACACTTATGATTCCATCTGCAGAGAGACATTCTGTAAACTTCTTCTCTGCCTCACACCTGGTTTAACCCTTGTCAGACCCTACAGTAACCAGTTGACACTGTTAAGACGGTGAGTAGAATTTTGTAGCAGGACTGGGAAAGCACTGAAGAGATAAATTAGGAACCATCAATGGTGTAGGAGGGATACAGTGACTAGCTTCATCAATCCCTAAATCCCAAAGTATACACCTGCGACCTTCTAAAAATAGGTGTGCAATGGCCCATACAGCACACACGCAACATGCATGTATGCTTTCAAATGCAATACGGTCAACACCCCTCAGATCAGGAAGAGACTCCTGTGCAGTCCCTCATCTTTGTTGGGAATTCAACTAAGGAGTGTGTGTCTTAAGCACATGACACACACAAGACAGGCAAGTGGGTAAAGCCCTCTTACTCCCCACCTTCTTACATCAGCTCAGGCACATGCCCAGGCTGCTAAATGAACTTGTGTCACCTAGTCCAAATCAGAGTTTTATCACTCTATACCCAATGAAGTTTTGCTGGACTCCCCAAAAGGTTAATGAAAGCCATGTTGGGTCATCTCAAGTAAATTGGTCTTCCTCGTATCCTTTTACACAGACACACACACATATATATATATATATATATATATATATATATATATATATATCTCACACACACGATAAATTTAGAGTAGGCAATCAACCAATTTGCAATTTTTTTTTAATTGGGAGGACACCACAGTACCTGTGGGTAATGGGGGACAATGACAACAAGGGCAAAACGATTGAGAGAGAACAAGGAATATCTACAAGAGAGGTTAAGTGAAGGTCAGGAATGAACCCCAGACCCTGATGGTGTGAGCCAGGAACATTCACCCTACGCCACCATCCTTTCATGGACAAAAACAGA
This sequence comes from Protopterus annectens, assembly GCF_019279795.1. NCBI lineage: Eukaryota > Metazoa > Chordata > Ceratodontiformes > Protopteridae > Protopterus > Protopterus annectens. The sequence goes on along the minus strand of NC_056739.1, from coordinate 1,087,524,767 downwards.
GTAAAAACTGTAACCACATTAGCAAACATTTGGCATCACTGATTTTTCCAGTTTATCAACATTCAATCACTAAAACAAGATGAACTAAACTTTATATTTTTGTATCTTATGTTAGCTAAGCTTACCTTTTGGAGTCCTGAACTGAACAGCATCAGACATGGGGCCCATGCCTTTTGAATTCCGGGCTTGGATTTTGAAATAATACGTAGTGTCAAGGGTTAACTCCTGAATCTGGTGAGTCAGTCTGTTCCCTACAACTGGTTCAATGACCCAGTCATGAATTTCAGCATTTACATCTGTACTGTAGTAAATAATATACCCTGTTTCAAAGAGAAAGAGTAGAGTCAAATTAGAGTATGTGGAAGGTTTCAAAAAGGCAGATATTTAACTTTCTAATTTTCAGAAGTCACCCTACAATCACCAATTATGCGCCCTTAAAATCTGGTCTTGCTTATTAATCCAAATTAGAATGTTTGTCCTAAATCTGCTACACTTATAGAAGCCGGTGATCAAAGTAATGTTTGTGCCAGTGCTACAGCTAAGACCACAATGTAACAATGCCAAACCACCATGAAGTGAAAAGGAAAAGATCTGTGGAAACATTAGCATCACAGAGTCTGCATTACAGGGACAAATTCATCACGGTCATTTGCCTGCAAGTTTAATTTTAGGGTCCCATATCATACAAACACTTTAATGCACTATGCCTGCACTACAAACAACAGTCTCTACCACACTTAGGTTTGTATATATGTACTACAGTAAAACATGCATTCTGACATAACACTTGGCTTACTATATATACTGCTTTCAAATTTAATTTACTAGATTACAGGCAGAAGAAAAAATCTTCTGAACTGGACAACTAGAAAAAGTAAACACTACGTACATCAACAGGCCCATAATCTATGCAGATGCCCAGCAGTATTAAGGCTAAAGAAACTTGAACAAACTAAAAGAAGACAAATTATAAACATGCTAAAAATGTTAAGTGTAGACTTTGAATACACAAAACTGAACTTAGGCTCAAAGATGCTAGTGTCAGACAAAGCCTTGATTGCCTGTCTACACTGATCACTTCTAAATCTCATGTGCAAATTGTATGTCTCAGCTATCCTTTTCTACCCCAATATAAAGCGGTGCTCTGTTTGGCCTTTGCAATTTCTAACAACTATATTTAATAAGTTACAGTACCACAAGACTTCTCCTTGTATTCACCATCTTTCACTTCCTCATCTGGACTCCAGAAACCGTCACTACACTCTTATCCCACCACTTTTTGAAATATATAGTTCATTTTGAAATTTGAGGACAATATAGATGATCTTTAAACCTGCCTGCACACTGCTCTCCACTTACTAAAAAACATCCATACATATGCACTGAAGTCAACAGAAATCACTAACAATCCCACATCCTATTACTGTTCATCTCAGAAATGGCAAATACTATAAATCTACAGGATCAGTTCTTACTTCTGTATACAATGGTGGGTGTGTAGGGTGGGACACTGATGAACACTCTTTTACTGTCAATTTCTTCTTTCACATACGTCTGTCTTGTATGCTGTTATAATCTGCAAATGATGAACAGCACCTTGTTTTCTGCAAGTTAGCAGTAAAGTAAACAAGAGCATATCATAAGCCCATGTGCAGTGTCCTGCTAATGAATTGATATCAGTTTCAGGGAAGATACCTGCTGTTGAATCCATCCCTTCAGCACTCCCATTAACCAACTGTCTGGGAAACGTACATCACTAAGTGGTTCACTGACTCCACCAGGAACTACTCTTCTATTCTAACCAAAGGAGCTCAAAAGACAGCTGCTATACAACAGGGAACAGCCAACAAAGGCCTTTCCTCATTGAAACGCTCATATTCCAATCTTATAACATGGGAGACTGCAATGAGTCTCAAAATGGTCACTCCCTCAAACAAATGATAGTGTTTGGGGTCTGACCCTGCATAAGATGCAAACAAAGGCAGTAAAAGTACAGTGCTATCCCTCACCAAGACGCCCCAGCTTCTATGAAGATGCAAAGCAAACAGGTAGGCAGTAACTCAACTGTACACCAACAGCACTGACATTCGAGCAATTAAGAATGTGAGAACATAAAAAAAAAAAAAAAAGGTAATACTTGTGAAAGCTGCAGTCCAACAACTAAATGCTAAGAATACTGAAAACTTCAAAGATGCAAACAAGCAAAATGTTAGGTAAGGTTATCATAAAATACATTTAATGAAGGTCACTGGAATAGGGAAAAAAGAGAGAGAGAAACCGGGTTCATATGGGTTTAAGACATAGCAGTTTGTGTGCACATACCACAAAAGTTCATGTGAGGACTGTGTCAAAAGTGCATAAATATCTAATTAGTACCATGATCTAGTCAAGGGCAATATGGGTAAGCAAAGAAACTGTCGGCCTGCCTTTTAATACAAAATAAGAAACATCTCCATCTACTAGTCATTTTGGTTTAAAAATATGAATGATAACCAGATTTAATTATGGAGCTCAAGAAGCATAATGTGGTTATCTATACTGTACTGCACCTGCTCTACATTATGTCAACAGCATTAGTTGGTGTTTCTCTGTTTCATTAACAAGACTAAACACAAACATATACTGCTAGAAGACAAAGGGAAGGTGAGGATGTATTTATTTATACATGTGTATGTATGCATGCAAATTTATGCATTCTTTTTTTAAAGGGTTGCCCATATTGGTTGTAGGCCATTTTCAAAGTTAGCGCGCAGGATTAAGGCTATGAGCTGTCAACACAATGTTTCCTATAATTCAGTGTTTGAGACTCAGCCTTCATTAGCCTCCAATGCAACTGTGAGCAAGTCACTTCAGCAGACACTGCCCTGGGGCACTGGGAAATTGGGCTAGGCTCCTCAAAAGTTGCCTTCTGACTTTCAAGATGGCTGCACAATGATCAACAGGTAGATTTCAGCTCTCCCACTGTGAAAACAAATGTGAGACAAAGGGCCACTGAAACTGCCAGTCCGGATAAAAATGCAGTCAATGGCTAGTAATTACAGTGATTGGATGCCAGTGAGAAAAGTTTGGAGAACCTGGGAGAAAACTAGAAAAAGAGAAGTACAACCTCTGGCTGGGCAGAATCCTGCAGTTGTTCAGCAAAAAGCAGTTCAAGTTTCAGTTTTGGTACAACAGGTGGCTTCCAGAAATTTAGAGAAAAAAATAGATCACATATACTCAGAGCTAATTAAAATAAACAATGCACTAAATGAATATATAAACTCAGTCTGGAAAAATAGAGTTAACTATTCAGGCAAACTGATAAAACTGCAAAAATCAGAGGATGAAATGAAGAAAAAGCTCGCTGAATATGAAGTTTCTTAAGTAGAGCTGTTTAAAAAATAGAGTTATAAGACATAGTGCCAAAAAAATTAGATTTTTCTGCTGTACCAGAGAAATTGAAAAAAAACAGAATTAATTAATTTTATGAAACTACACATAAGCAGCCAGCTGAACTGGTTTTCCACAGCAGAAACTGTTAATTAAAAGAACACATCGTGTGTATATTTCAAACCTGGCAATTAGAAAGCACCCAGGACTTGTATTAGTAAAGATGCAATCATACCAGCAGAAACAGTTAATCCTTATAAAACTGGAGAAAGGAAAATTATTTGAAGTTGGAGACAAGAGAATATTTGTGGCAAATGATAAACAACTATGCCAGGCAGAAGAGAAGCATGTTTACCTTACCAATCAGGGAATGGAGAGAGGAAGGTGCGAGATTCAAGCTATTGTATCCAACTGTCTTCTGAATATTTTTCCTGGAGGATCAAATATTTTTTGATACAGAACAAGTTAAGGAGGAAAGACTTTATCCAACAAACAGTGAGCCAGCAAACACAAGGGGACTATGCTTCCCATTCTTTTGATAGTAACAAAGCCCACAGAGAGACTTTGCAGTGAAACCTTTTCCATTGTTTCACAGGAAAATGCTTGCAACAAAGAAAGAAAAAAAGGAGCTGACCAGAAGAATGAAGAGTACATTGGATTTGAACCTGACACTGTTGTTGGAGATAAAGATGATGACCAGCAACAATGAATTAGTGAATAAATATGAAATATAAAGCATTAACTCCCTAGATATATATGAACAGACACATAAAACTGGGCTTTGCAAAAATGTGGCTGAGAAAGACTGGAAATTTTCTGACTTTAATAAAGTTGCGGGTGAACTGTAAAGCATGTATCTCACTTTACGTAATTAATGTTTAGGACAACACTGAAAGGAATAAAGTCATAACTGTGAGTAAACCAGTTTTGTTATTATTTGTATAAAAACTTTCATGATGCAAACTGCATGTTTTATTGTAAAACAGTTTTGTATAACAGTCGGGGTAGTTTAAATGTGAGGTGGGGGGTTACTGGTGACGGCTTCATATGTTCAAGATGCTAAAGCAAGTAAGTACTTTCTTAGTTAGATGATGTACAGGCTTTAAACTATAACAAGATAAAAAATGCTAGTCAGAAACAAATTAGTTTTGCACTGTTGGGTCGGGTGTAAAAGTGTACTGATATATAGAATTATGGCAGCAATTTCCTGTTTTTACAAGGGTGGATATCTAGATTAATGTCCTTGACTTAAGCTGTAGATTAGGGTGTTTTTAAGAAACCAGGCTTGAAAAATAAAACACAAGAATGAAAAGCATGGAAAATGGTGGTCTTCTTGCATCTGCTATTATCTTTTTTTCCAGGCTCTCAGGGAGACAAGAAGTGCTCAGGTGCAAGCATCTGCAAAGACTCAACATGTCTGCATATGCAAACAATTAACACTGGGAGGTGAATACTCTGTGGTGAGGGAAATGTAACATTTAAAGGTACAGTGACAAGTACTTCACTGAAAAATAAAGTCTGAAACTGGGGGAAGTGAACAAGTACCAGTAGTCTCCCCAGAGTTTTAATACTTTAAAGCATGTAACAGACTTAATAAATCGGTGCATAATTCAATTTATTTAAAGCTAGAAAGTGCATTTTAAGGGCTAAAAGATTAACTTCACTGAAGCCATGCAAAAGTACAGTTTTGTACCTACCATAAATGTAGATGTTCGAAGATCCACATTGCTGCAGTCCTTACACTTGGGTAGTCCGCTGTCCTCGGTCGGCCCGAATATCAAAGTATAAGGCTGACGTCGGTCAAGGCGCATTTGACTGACATCAAGACGTCAGGGTACAAATGCGCATGACCGACGTCATATCCTCAGTCTTTTCTTGCCCCAGATGTCAGAAGACCCTAAAAATAAAGGTCAAAACCAAAAGACAGCAAGCAACCAACCCACCACCCTTGCACTAACTATCTGTACAATATATACAAAATACACAATATGTACAACCCAACCCACACAACCACCTCTAACTACAGAGGGGAAGGAGGGAGGGTAAATTGGACTGCAGCAATGTGGATCTTCGAACATCTACATTTATGGTAGGTACAAAACTGTACTATGTTCTTCATCTCACATTGCTGCAGTCCTTACACTTGGGTAGAATCCCAAAGCAGAGGTAAGGGAGGATGGCTAACTACAAGGAAGCAGGAGCTGCCAAGATGCCCTGCAAAACAGCAGTGGCAAAACCAGCCCTGGATTTAGAGTAAAGTGGCAGGTGATAATGCCTAGAGAAAGTATGCACTGAACTCCAAGTAGCTGCCTCCAAAATATCCTTGGTTGCCACTCCCTCAAAAAGCTGTTGAAGTGGCAGTAGCCCTAGTGGAATGAGGCCTAATCCCAGCTGGAATCTCCTTGCCATGATGGGAATAACAGAAAGCAATGCAAAACCCAATCCACTTAGAAATAGTTTGTTTTGACACAGGCTTGCCCTGAGAACTCAAAGCAAAAGAAACAAACAACTGCTGAGACTGCCTGAACCCTTTAGTTCTGTCCAAATAATATCGCAACTGCCTGTGTACATCTAAAGTGTGCAAAATCTTTTCCCCTTTATTTTGAGGATTTGCATAAAAAGTAGGCAAATGAATAGTTTGGTTTAAAGCCACACTAGAAACCACCTTAGGCATAAAGGAAGGATTAGTACGTAATGATACCCTATCCTTATGGAAAATCAAGAAAGGCTCAACCGCCATAAGGGCCTGCAATTCAGAAACCCTTCTTGCAGAAGTAATTGCCAACAAAAAAGCAGTCTTCCATGACAAATATTTCAACTCAGAAGTAGCTGCAGGCTCAAAAGGTTGTAGAGTGAGTTTCTCCAACACAAAATTGAGATCCCAAGCAGGAGTAGGAGCTCTTCGTGGGGGTCTTATATTCTTTGCCCCTCTAAGAAATTGCTTGAACAAAGGATGAGAAAACAATGGTGGGTCACAATCATAGTGAGCAGAAATTGCTGCAGCATGAACCTTAATAGAAGAGAAAGACAAACCTTTGTCCAATAACTCAGTAAGATATTGAAGAGCCACACTCAAATTAGGCTCAGAAACATCAAAATCTTTCGCTGCACTCCAAAATAAAAATCTCTTCCATTTATCTGCGTACACTTTCCTTGTACTAGGCCTTCTAGCTTCCAAAATCACATTCAAAACTTGTTGTGGAAGTTGAGACCCTTTATGGTTCAAAACAGAATATGCCAGGCTGTTAGGTGAAGAGAGTGAAGTTTGACATTGAGCAAATGGCTGTCCTCCTGTGACAACAGGTGTGGAATCGAAGGCAAAGGCCATGGAGGCTTCCGTACCAGACTTCTCAGTAATGGGTACCAGTGCTGTCGAGGCCAATCTGGAGCTATTAAAATCATCCTTGGCTTGTCCTGTCTGACCTTTAGAAGTACCTTTGGGAGGAGAGGCAGAGGTGGAAAGGCATACACATGAAGATTGCTCCAATTGAAAGAAAGAGCATCCACTTTCCAAGCTGTGGGATGAAACCTTTTTGTGCAAATCTTTGGCAGCTGATGGTTTAGTGGAGAAGCGAACAGATCTATGTCTGGAGTTCCCCATGACACTGTCAATTTCTGAAACACATGAGGATCCAATTTCCACTCGTGGGGATCCATAATTCGTCTGCTCAACACATCTGCTAAGGAGTTCTGTGCTCCCGGCAGAAACCTTGCCTGAAGATTGAGTTGTAACTTGAGAGCAGTCTCCCACAAAATCATTGCTTGCCTGCATAGAGTATAAGAATGCGTTCCCCCTTGCTTGTTGATGTACCACATGACAGTTGTGTTGTCTGTTAGAATCAACACCTGCCCTGGAAGAAGTAAATCCTTGAAAGCTATTAATGCAAACTGGACTGCTAACATCTCCTTTAGATTGATATGTAGATGCTGTAGTCTGGCAGGCCACTTGTCTTGTATCCACTTTCCATTTAGATGAGCTCCCCAAGCTTTGTCTGAGGCATCTGTCGTTAAAATCTGACTCGCCTCTGGCCGGGTCACAGAGAGTCCCTTGTTTAGGTGACATTCCTGAGCCCACCACAAAAATTCCTTTTGAATGCAAGGTATTATTTGAATGACAGTGTCTAGATCCTGGCAGTGCTGTGTCCATACATTTTGAGATACCATTGTAGCTTCCTCATATGCAGTTTGGCATTGGGAAGCACCAGAATACAAGATGCCATGAACCCTAAGGCTTGAAGGACTGTCCTTGCAGTCAGCCCGGACTGATGAGATAGCTGATGGAAGTAAAGGGATAGACTTTTTTGTTTGTCCGGGGTTAAAAAGGCCATCTGGGATGCTGTATTCAGTCTCACACCCAGAAAGCACATGTCTTGAGAGGGTACTAGACTGGACTTTATTTCGTTCACAGAATACCCTAGGCATCTTAGCACTGCTATCACATATTCCAAATGACGAAGAAACTCTTCCCTTCCTTGAGCCAGAATCAGGCAGTCGTCCAAATAAGGATAGATCTGTACTCCTTTCAGCCTGAAGAAAGCTATCACTGGAGCCAGAACTTTTGTGAACACTCTGGGCGCAGTAGATAAGCCAAAGGGCAATGCAGAGAACTGATAGTGAAAAGTCCCAGCTCGAAAACGCAGATACTTCCTGCAACTTAGTCTGATAGGAACATGAAGGTAAGCCTCCTTGAGATCCAAAGTTACCATCCAATGATCTTTGCCCAGCAGAGGCAAAAGCTGTTGTAACGTCAACATTTTGAACTTGGGAATGTCCAGATAAGTGTTGAGGATAGATAGATCCAAAATTGGTCTCCACGTGTTCCCCTTCTTTGGTACTAGGAACAGGCGAGAATAAAATCCTAGGCCCACTTCTGGCATAGGGACCGGCTGTATGGCCCCTAGTTGAAGTAACAGAGAAATTTGCTTGTGAGCCTCTATTCTTTGTTGAGAAGGAACGTCTGGCATGCCCCTGAACGGAGGCAAGGTATGGAAATAAAACCTGTAACCTTGGTGTATGATATCCAATACCCATTTGTCTTGGGTAATTAAACTCCAATTTTCTTTGAAAAGTGCCAACCTTCCTCCCAAAGGTGCTGCCAGACGAGAAGGCTCTGGCAGCTGAAAAGGTAGGTCATTGGGTCTGTTTACGAAAGGACTGACCCCTGCCCTCACCTGAAGACTGCGCAGGAGAACTCCCTGTTCTAGGCCTGAAAGAGCCCTGAGCTCTGCCCCTACCACGTCTAGATCTACCCCTAGACTGGGAATCATAAGAAGGATACGTCCACCCTTTAGCAGGCCAATTTCTGCTAAACTTTGGAGGCTGAACCTGCAAAAAATCTTTAACAGTCTGCATAGACTTTGCTTTGTCTTCCATTTTCTTTAAAACTGCCTCAACAGGAGGACCAAACAACACGTCAGATTGTAAAGGAGCATCTAAAATCCTTGTTTTAACATGTTCAGACAAATTTTGATCCCTTAGCCAAGCGTGCCTGCGAAGAACTGACCCAGTGGCAGCCACCCTAGACGAGGCCTGTACAGCATCAAAACCACATTGCAAAGAATGCTTACCCACCTGTTCAGAAACATGCACTAAATCTTGCAACTCTTTACAATCAATACCTACTGACAAAGCATCAACCTTAGACTTTAATTGTGAAAGGAGATAGTTTTGGTATTTCAACATGTGAAACTGGCAATTCAAAGCCCTCATAGCAAGAGTGGAAGAAGTATAAACTTTCTTTCCCCATCTATCCAAGGCCCTAGCCTCTTTGTCTGCAGGAACCGGATTCTTAACAACAGAAGCCTTAACACCTTTAGGCCCCTGGCTAACAGTTTCTGGGTCTGCCCTAGGACTCTTAAAAAGATACTTATGAGCTTCAGGCAACCTGTAATACCTATCCGGCTTAACAGGAGCAGGAGGCAAAGAATCAGGATTAAGGGAAGCCTCTGTAAAAACATCTTCCACTACATCCAAAACAGGAGGTATAGCCAAAGGCCTATGCTGGGGTAATAACAAAAATTCCCTAAGCCTTTTCCTGGAATCAGAGAAGTCCTGACCTTCCCACTTAAAATGCTCCCTCATGGAATGAAGAGTTTCTGAAAAAGAAAAATCCTCAGGAGGAGAAGCAGAAGGAGTAGAATCATCCACATCAGAATCAGAATAAGGAGAGTACTCCTGCAAGTCTTCAGCCGAAGACTCTGACACATCTGAAGCCTGCTCAAAACCCCCAGCTCAGGCTCCACCCTAGGCCTCTTATCAGGAGGGGGCATAGAACCCCTAATCAAAGTAATTAAATCTTCTGCCATTTTAAGCATATGCTTCTTGGGCACAGTACCTGAAGAGCTAGGGGTAACACCAACTGAAGCTAAAGCTGGCCTGCCCCTGGGAGAAGCCTTAGAAACAGAAGGAGAGGGCCTAGCCACCCTTGGAAGGGAGGGGAGTATAGTAACCTGAGAAGCCCCCTCAGCTTGACTTGCCTCCTGAGAGGCCACATCTTGCAATACTAAAGTCTCACCCTGGGAACACAAAGAAACCTCCGGTGGAGCCACCGGCTCCACCGACACCTCTAAAGAACCGGCGTCCGGAACAGACGGTTCTTCCAGTCTAGGCTTAACTGCTTTGTCCTTGCGCTTCTTTGTAGAAGCGGGCGTCGGAGCATCCGACGGCATGCTATAATTGCACCGCTTCCCAAAGACTAACCTTGCACAATCCAATCTCCTCTTTATAGTGCGTTTATTAAATCTAGCACAAGAGCGACAGCCAACAACGTCGTGCTCAGGCCCTAAGCAAGGAATACACAAAGTATGATAATCTCTATGCGGTATCTGTTTCCCACAAGAAATGCAATTATTGACTTTTTCTGACATCCGGTAAATCACTGAGGCAAGAAAAAACTAAAATATTCCCCAACGGGGTACTTAGCCAACTTTAAACTCGGTCTGAAACTTCGAAATCGAAAAATCTCAGAACGCCAACCGGCACTTGCAATGCTGCTTCTGCATCGGACCATGCGGCAAAAAAGACTGAGGATATGACGTCGGTCATGCGCATTTGTACCCTGACGTCTTGATGTCAGTCAAATGCGCCTTGACCGACGTCAGCCTTATACTTTGATATTCGGGCCGACCGAGGACAGCGGACTACCCAAGTGTAAGGACTGCAGCAATGTGAGATGAAGAACATCTGCTTTTTACACTGGGAGAGATAACAAAAGAACAGAGTAATCATAAGATGGGGGTTGGTATAATAGTTAAGGTGTTTACCTTACTAACAAAAGCACAGGGTTGAATCTCACCTGTGGAAGAGAAAATGGCTAGGCTTAGAATGGCCTACAAGGGCCCCTAGCCTAGTACTTACCTATGAACTAAAGTCTGCTGCTCTAAAGCCACCATATTTCTAATACACACCCTTCTAACTGGACCTGTCTAAGGCATTTGATACAATACCTCACTTGGGTATAAGTTGGCAAACACACTGAACAAGGCACAAATCCCTACATAACTTTCTGGATTGCTAGATGGCTCACAACTGGACCAAGTAAGTCAGTACTGGTGATACCACTGCCACTGAGAGACCAGTCCTCAGGTGGAGTACCTCACAGTTCCATGTTGGGACTGCTCCACTTTAGCATCTAGTTCTCAGAATTAAAAGCTAATTTCAAGGGACTCTGGCTGACCAAGTTCACAGATGACTGCAAACTGGGAGCTATCACAGATCCCCCCCATGACACAAACATTTTGCAAGAGGGTTTAACACAGACAAATGACTGGTGCCAAAGTCACAGACTAAAACTCAATGCCAAAAAATGCATTACAGTGCCTTTTGGAAAAATGCCAACCAAACTAATCACTCCATCAATATTATAGAACAGTTGCTCCAGTGGTCAGGGATCTAGAAACATTTGTATTCAGTAATCTGGCTTTTAACCAATGTGGCCAATGTAGTAAAAAACTTACTCTAATGTTGCCCAACTTATAAGCAAAGGTATTGCATCCAGGTCCAAGAAGTCATAGTGTACTTTATTTGGTTTTTACCAGATCCATCATGGAGTATAATGCCCCCTTTGACATGTATCTGACCAGACATATGCAACAGCTGGAATGCTCACCAAAGTTCCTTACCAGGAGAACCCATGGTACAAACAGATTGTCCTACATGGATCATCTTAAAGCCTTATTTCCGTCTTCTATAGGTTACTGAAAAGCAATCTATGTCTGGCATACAAGGCATCATTGGATCCTGCTCTGATGAACCTTTTGCACATCAGCAAAACAAACAGCATCAGAACTACTAGATCAAAGGATTTAAATTTTGTTTGTGACATAAATAAGACAGGTTGGCTACATAGTTGTGTGTCACAGGGGATCCACAAGCTCTGGAATAGGTTACTCATTCATGTGAAGCACAGTCCATCCCTAAACCTAATTAAGCATAACCTAGACCAATGGATGGAAAATTGGAAATTCAAGGTAGGTCTGACTCCCATGTCTCTGACATACAGTAATGCCAAAACTAATATACCCCTCCTCACATAACCTCTAGAAACTTCCTAACCAACATACTACCTCATAATAAACGCACACGATACATAGGGACACAACTGGGTTGGATTGCATGGCTAGACTTATAAAGGCCCTGGTGGTAGTTATCTTAGTATATACCTATGAACACAGGCTGTAACCTGCACTTTAGCATGGGTAACCTTGATTTTCAATGAGGTAGTGCCTGTGTGTGGACCCATTTAGTTGAGACAATTGCTCCTAGTTGGATAGGCAAACCATCTGTTGAAAATGTATATAGTTTTGTATGTGTTGTTCCAAACTGAAAGGGGTGGAGGGTTCTGAAAATGTGTCTGAGTGTTTCAGCAAAGCAAGAAGTCTTGAAAAATGTGATAAATATTCAAATGGGAGATAAGAAGCAACCTATGAAAGTATCAGCCTGCCAAACAAGTGTGTGCATGTAAAACAGATGGAAGGAAAATAAGGGACTGAAGGAATATAAGGGACTGAAGGAATATAAGTGGCATGGTAATCAGGAAAAGCTAGCTGGATTTGCAGCTATTGCTTTTTATTTGAAAAATCTGGAAAAAGACATTTCGGTGTTGTGGAATATTTTACAGCTTCAAGTCTTTTCAGGATTAAAAATGAATGAGAAAAGAACAAAGACTAAAGCACTAAACTATATACCCAAACAGACTAGTTCACCAATACCCATATTTATGGAATCATTAGATGAAGTATTTAAGTATATAGATTAAAATGAACACTGTTATAGCACTTAAGGATATGTGGGAAGAGACTAAACAAAAGATAATACAAAAATTGAGAAAGTGAAAGCTCTTGATTATGGATACAGATAGCAAGATACAAACAGTAAAAATATTTAGTCCCCATAGGTTTACATACAGGTCAGGCATATTTTTATCAACCAGAGAAGTTGTGGACAATAATTAAATCAAAGGAATTTATTTGGGAGGGGGAAGAGGGTAAGAGTTAAGTGGGATAAAGGATAAATTGATCCTCCCCATTGAAGAACATGGTTTAAGATCGCTTGATTTGAATAGGTACTTAAAGTTACACAATTAAAGCTCATAAACATAATGCAAGCATGAGGTTATAAATCAAAGTAGAAAAGGATGATGATGAAATGGGAGAAGTAGAGGGTTTTGAATGCAAAGCCTAAAGTAAAATAAGTGTCGTACAGAAAATTATGCTAGGTGCCTTTCATGAGATCAATAGCACTTTTCAACAACTTTCATAATGTTTTCTATTTTCTCTCCAATGTTGTGTGACCTCAGAGCAGATGTATATAACTATGGGGTGGGGTACCCAACCGTATGGGGTACAGTAGGGCTTGCTCCATGTAAAAAATAAACAAATAAAAAAGTTACCTCTGATGTTTGGCATTTCATCCATTTCTGTTGGATCAACACTAGAAGAAAGAGGTGTCAATAGGCTTACATTCAGAAAGCGGCAGAAAACATTCTAAGAAATAAGTAAACATAGGAATGGAGAAATGAGATTTTGCCAGTTGGGATGACTGCAAGTAGGGATAAAGAAAACAGACATGACGGGGCTTGGATTTACTGGAAAAAACTGGCAAAGGAATCAGGGTATTGGGAGCAGATAACTAGAACGGGAAAGGTAAGAGAGTGGGATGAAGACAGACACTGCAGATTAAAAACTGCCTTTCCTACCAGGGCTGACAGAGTATAGACAAAAAGAAAGATATAGATAGGGGAGTGCTAATCAAAAGACCAAGTCTGATAGAGGTTTCAGTCATGTCTAGAACTGAAGCTGCTGTTAAAAAGGGATAATTAGTAGGGCATATAAAATATTGCATGATAACTATAAGAATCAGAAGTGATTAGAAAAAATTGTGGAGAGTCTAGAAAGCAATTTAAAAAGAAAAATATAGTCATCTGTATGGCTCCCATTTATGTGACTAAATTCAGAAATTTTAGGATTTTTGCTTGGAAGTGTTTGCATAGGTATCTTTGTACCCCAAGTGGGCTTCAGATAATGTTTCCTCAGGTAGACAGCAAATGCTGGAGGTGTTAATGGGAAATGGCAAGGTAATTGGGAATGCATTTTATGGAAGTTGAGTTGGCAGATTTTAAAAATTTCCTGCATAGTGCTTCGTCAGAAATGATGAATGAGCAAATGGTTGTAACTAAGGAAATTATTCTTTTGAGCTGGGACACAGGATGTGAATTGCATACACACTGCTGGGCCTTACTAAGTTTAATGTTGCCAAATAAGTAAAACATATGAAAATGGATATCAGTATCTAAACCAATTGTAATTAAAGTAGTGAATAATGTAAATAAGACTAAAAATGGAGGTGAGATATTAAGAAAAGGGAAGGAGCAAACTACATAGAAATAAATGAAATTTGTGGGAACAATACATACACAATTATGTTCAGGAGGGAAGGCAGGAACTGAGCAATTTATATAACATTGGCATGAATGATTGTTAAAAATAAAATACACATATATATATATATATATATATATATATATATATATATATAGGGTCTATATTATATGAACTAAGTTTTATAAGTTCGAATACCATATGACTGACACCATATGGTCGAAGTTATAAAACTTTGAATTTTTTTTTTTCCATAACACTAATGAAAATGTTGCTATAGTTTATTTTTTTATTAACATGAGTGCACCCCATGACATTGTTTTAATTGCAAATTAATAAAGATGTTTAAAAAAACATTTTGAATTTTCAAATGTACATAAAAGTGTTTAATATGGATGGATGCAGAATGAGTCTCAAATTGCCCTCTTTCCTAACAGCTAGAAAAAGAAGAGTAAAACCCTTTTCCACAATGGTCTGTAGGCAGTGTCTCTATGACCCCCTGAAGCAGTACGTCTTAAGTAATTGGGGGAATCGGATGAAGTTGATTCTTTTGTATCTGAGGGATTCCTGAAGGTGTGGGGAAAGATGCCCATTGGAGTCTGTAACCATGTTCTATAGCTCTAGTACCAAAGAGTCTGTGTTTATAGTTTGCCACATAGGAAGGCATAGAGAAAAGTTCCATACAATTTTCTGATGAAGGCTGTGGTGAGGAGAGGGGAGTGGTTATTTGGCAAGGGTAATCAGAGATTTATTCTTAAATTGCTGTACCACAGAGATCCATTACGTTTTCTTTTAGAATCTCCATGTAATTTTTTTTTACACTATTATTTTCCAGAGTTTTACTTACCTGATTTGAGAGGCCTACAAAATGGATCCTGAATTGGTTAGATAGCTCCTTTGAAACTTAGGAACTAGAAATAAGAAAAGCTGTGTAACTTCCTGCTTGAGTTTCCCCTTTCTTTTAACATTTGGAAAGTTTCACTGCAAGTATTTTTGAACAAATCCTTTCCTATAGGGGTGTTTAAGAGTTAAGCTTTAACATCCTCATCGAAGGACTGCAATCTTAACCAAGTTTGCTGTCTCTAACAGTGCCAGTAGCAGTTACTTCTAACAGCGTCCACAGCACCATAGACACATTTGATATACAACTACTTCCATTAAATTAGGCCATGCCAGAATTAGGAAGATTAGCCATACTTTGCCCCTGTTGTTCAGAACAGATATAAGAAACCTGGTCATGTGGGTTTGTCAGTTGATAGCTCTAAAAAGCTAAGGAGTCAGATGTGTAAACCTGTTTTGCTATACTCTATCAAGGGCTCTGCTGTCCTTATCACTAGGGACAGGATTAGAGGAAGAGAAAAGTTCTAGTTTCATTGTCAGGGTCCAGAGAAATGATAGCATGATTAGCAGGAGGATTCTTTTTTTTTGTTTTGTTTTACTTACAAGTATCAGGCATTTTGTAACAGCAGTCAGGCTTCTTAGGAGCCAAGGGATGGGAATCAAGATGACAAAGGAGCTAAAAGACATCTTCCAGTGCTCCCAAAACTGGACAGTCACAGGTTTTGGACCTTCTATGCCTAGAACCTCGAAGTATCTTTTTTCACAGTCAGAAACCTCTTTACTCTCCTATTAAAAGAAATCCTTCATTTTAGCAATAGTGTCCCGAAATGAAATCTCCTCAGAGCAAGTCCTAGGATAAACTGCCATCAGCCTCAGACTCAAGCCCAAAGGGTGTAGGAATTTCAAGGTCTTCTCAGTCAGAACCAGACAATTCTTCCTCAGTAGAAGAGAGAACTCTTCTTCTTTAAATGAGAAGTGGTGCAGAAAGAAGCACACTGATGTGAGGGAATTAAGGCTATTTCTAACAGTTTTGGGAGTGAATGCTTGACAAATGATAGTAGTTTTTATGTTGATGATGGCCCTTAAGCAAAACAAACAACTTAAGTGGGAGTTGTTGCATGCTATCCAATACCACAGACACACTTGACTTTTCTCCTGATGGACTGAAGAAATGTTTCACACAAAAAATAATTCAAAGCAGGAAGGATTTCCAATGGGGTATTCATCTGCCTAAGACCCCCTGTGCTGCAGATGATCTGTATGAATGACTAGATTTGATGTAATGCTAACAGAAGTCAGCATATTAGGACTAAAGGCAAGAAATTTTGGAGGTTTGTCACGTCTGTACCAATCCTCCAGTGCTAAGGGCAGACATATGGCATGCAAAACGACAGTCTATGCTTTGTAGACTGGCCAGACATACAGGTATCCTGGCTGATACATTTCATCTGTAATAAATACTGCAAAAGTGATCTTGTGAAGAACATACAATGTTTAAAATCTGCCCTGGACCCAAGATACACTTAACAGACCAATGACCAGCCACATCAAGGCTTTTGCAAAGACAAGCAGATAACATCTGCAAACTGAACACACACTACAGTACATATAAATGGTGGAGTTGGGTAGCACAATACCACTAATGGTTACATGGCTCTTATCACACATTATGCTGTAATTTCTTAGCAAAATACTTGAGAAAGTAAAGTACTGCTAACAGCACTACATTTGTAAGAGCTCATGCTGTGAATTACCTAGCCCAAAACCTCTCCTAACCAGATCAGTTAGGCAGGCCCAAAACAGACACTTTTGCCCAACAGTTTTCCTCGGTTCTTTCAGGATTCACTCTTGTGTGGGATTTTTTACTCAAATACTACAATGACTACAGCCTGCCCCAGTACTGGACAGCACAAAGAAGGCAAGACCAGGTACGAAGGTCAACTGGTGTTCATCCTGACTGTGGCTATTGATAGCTAGAGAAGTCCTCATAACATACTCCAATTTCTACACTGCAAGCAGAATGTTAAGGGCTGCTGTAACACCGACGACATTTAACCCACTGAACAGGCAGGTAGGCCTCACAGACTTCTAATTTCCACTCTGTGGCACTTTATGACCAAACAGGAAAGATAGCTATTTCAATTGTGCACTAGTTTGCAATTTTAAATGTGAAGACTTGCACTGACACTTAAGTCCCTCAGGCAACACTCAGGCACTCAAGTTCATTGATAAGTCAAGGGTTCTTGAAATAGTGGGAAAAAAGTAAAGTACAGTTGTGTACACTTACCATAAATGTAGATGTTCGAGTGTATTCACTGTTGCAGTCATCACATTTGGGTTATCCTGCCAGGGGTAGCCCTCAGTCTGCCCGAATACCAGAGGCTTAGTATTTCTGCTTCGGTTGCTGTTGCTCCAGGACTGACGTCAGGTCGTCAGTAGTATAAAAACAGGCAGCCGACGCCATTACATCAGTTTTTCTTGCCCTGTCAGGAGCCCCCAAACAGGGAGCTAGGTTATGGTGGAAGAACACCACCAGTAGAAAGTAAGTACCAAAAAATCCCTGTAAGGAGAGAGGAAGAAAGAGACAAGGGGGTGGAGGGGAAGAAACCACGACTGCAACAGTGAATACACTCGCACATCTATATTTAAGTGTACACAACTGTACTATGTTCCTCATGTTTCACTGTTGCAGTCATCACATTTGGGACAATTCCCAAAGCTGAAGAAAAGGGGGGAAGCAGTCAAGAAGACTGGGAGCTGGCTAGGATGCCCTGCAAGACTGCAGTGGCAAAGCCTGCCCTGGATTTGGAGAAGATAGGCAGGTGGCAATGCTTGAAGGTATGAACAGATGTCCATGTTGCAGCCTCCAGGATGTCCCTGGTGGGGACCCTTCTGAGAAAAGCTGCAGAGGTTGAGGTTGCCCTGGTGGAATGTGTCCTGACCCCCTTTGGGGGTGGTTTTCCATGCTGTTTGTAGCAGAAATTGATGCAGCGTGCTATCCATTTGGAAACAGTTTGTTTGGATATGGCCTTTCCCTCTGCCCCTGCTGCGAAGCTGACTAGCAATTGATCAATTTTTCTAAAAGATTTAGTTCTGTCCAGATAGAATCTGAGCGGTCTCTGTACACATCCAGAAAGTGCAGAATCCTTTCCCCCTTGTTTTGTGGGTTAGGGAAAAAGGTGGGCAAATGAATGCATTGGCTGAGAGCCACACTGGACACCACTTAAGGCTTGAAGGATGAGTTAGTCCTGAGGGAGACCCTGTCAGCAGTGAAAATGAAGAAGGGCTCTACAGCCATGTGTTTGTAGCGCTGATACTCTTCTAGCTGAAGTGATGGCCAGAAGCAAGGCTGTCTTCCAAGAGAGGAACTTTAACTCTTCTGAAGCTGCAGGTTCAAATGGGGGTAGTGTGGGTTTTTCCAACACAAAGTTAAGGTCCCAAGCTGGGGTAGGAGCTCTTCTGGGTGGCCTTAAGTTGTTAGCCCCTCCTAGGAACTGTTTGATAAGAGGGTGTGAGAAGACAGGTGGCTCTGTGCTGTAATGAGCAGACATGGCAGAGGCATGAATTTTAATAGAAAAGAAGGAAAGGTCCCTGTGTAGTTGGTCTGTTAGGTAATCCAGGATGAGAGGTAGGGAGGGCTGTGCTGCTTCAGCTCCTTTATCCTGGAACCAGATGGAACACCTTTTCCACTTGTCAGCATAGGATTTTCTAGTGCAGGGGCATCTGGCCTCGCGTATAACATCCAAGACTTGCTTAGACTGGCAACTGGAAGAGAGGTATGGGGAATAAGCCAGGCTACCAGGTTGAGGGTCTGCAATTGGGGATGCATGAATTCTCCATTCCTCTGGGTCAGGAGTGTTGGAATCTGCAATAGGTGCCATGGTGACAGGCTGCGCAGCAGTGGGTACCCAGTGCTGGCATGGCCAGTCTGGGGTAATCAGGACTGCCCTCGGTTTTTCCTCCATTATTTTGAGCAGTACCCTTGAGATGAGTGGTACAGGGGGAAATTCAAAGACCAAGAGGTTTACCCACTGGAAGGATAGAGCATCCACTTTCCAGGCCTTGCTGTGAGGTTCCCTGGTGCAGAATTTTCCGAGCTGATGATTTGAGTGGGAGGCAAAGAGGTCCACCTTCGGGGGTGCGCCATTTCTGGGTTACAAGGGTGAAGGCTCTGTGGCCTAGCTGCCACTCGTGTCGGTCTAACAGGTTTCTGCTTAAGTTTTTCTGTCAGAGAGTTTAGGGAGCCTGGCAGGTATTGTGCTAGCAGTTGCATGGCTGAGGTCGTGTGCCAAAGGATCATGGCGAGCCTGCAGAGAGGATAAGAGTGAGTTCCCCCCTGCTTGTTGATACCCCACATCACTGTGGTAGTGTCTGTTTTGATCAGTAGAGGTCCCTTGAGAGTAGGGGTCTGAAAGCTGTCAGGGCATGCTGAACAGCTAGCATCTCTTTTTGGTTGATGTGCAGATGTATTTGATTTGGGTTCCAATGGCCCTGAATGCACCTGCCGTCCAGGTGTGCACCCCAGGCATAGTCTGATGCATCTGTGGTGAGGATCTGGGCAGCGTGGGGTAGTGAGAAGGGAAGTCCCTTGTTGTGGTTGCATGCTGCTGCCCACCAAAGAAAATCTTTCCTTAGACAAGGTATCATAAGTATGATGGTTTCCAGGTCTTGAGAGTGTTGACACCAAAGGCTTTTTAGATACCATTGTAGTTTCCTCACATGTAGTCTGGCATATGGAATGAGTAGAATCCAGGAGGCCATGAACCCTAGAGCTTGCCGGATTTTCCTTGCGGATAACTGGGTTCTGGTGGCTAGTTGAGAGAAGTAGCCTGTCAGGTAGGCTTGTTTTTCTTTAAGAAATATCATCTGGGATGCTGTGTCCAGGCTTGCTCCCAGGAATACAATTTTTTGTGTGGGTACTAGTTTTGATTTCTTTTCGTTGATAATATACTCCAGGGAGGTCAGTAGGTCCTTTACAAAGTTCAGGTGCTGTAACAGCTTTTCCTGACTGTCTGCCTGAATCAGGCAATCGTCTAAGTAGGAGTAAATTTGAATATTTCTTTGTCTGCAAAAAACAATGGTTGGCGCCAGGCATTTTGTGAAAACTCTGGGAGCAGTGGATAAGCCAAAGGGAAGCGCACAGAACTGAAAGTGCATAAATCCTGCCCTGAAATGTAGATATTTCCTGCAAGATTCCCTGATTGGGATGTGTAGGTAGGCCTCTTTTAGGTCTAGGGTGGCTAACCTCACAGCATAGGAAGAAGCTGCTGGATGGTGAGCATTTTGAATTTTGGTATCGCCAGAAAGGTGTTTACAATGGATAGATCGAGGATTGCGCACCAGGTGCCCTGTTTTCTGGGTACCAGGAAAAGTCTGGAATAGAAACCCTGGCCTATCTGTTCTGCAGGAACATCCTGTATTGCCCTCATGGAGAGCAGAGGAAAGGACTTGCTTTTTGGTCTGTACCCAATGGTTTGGAGGAATACCTTGGAACGCTTTTGGGGTTGGTAGGGTGTGGAAATAATATTTGTATCCCTGGGACACTATGTTGAGGACCCATCAGTCATTGGTAATAGTGGCCCAGTTGCTTGCATGGAAGGAGAGTTTTCTTCCTAGGGGCACTAGCAGGTGGAGGTGTAAAGTCATTGTGAGTTCTTACCCTGAAGGGGTGGCTTGTCACATCTTGTTTTTGAAGAGGAAGAACTCCATTGCTTAGATCTCTGCATTCCCTGGGGCTGCTTTCTGGGGGGGTCTGCTTCCCCTGGGTCTTGGCTGAGCTGGCCTGGAGGGGGCAGGAAAGGACCAGTGATCTGAGGGGCAATGCCTACTGAACCTCAGAGGCTGGACCTGTAAGAAGTCTTTAACTGTCTGCATACATTTAGCTTTTTCTTCCATCTTTTTTAAGACCTCTTCTGCCTTGGTGCCAAAAAATTGTCTTTGTTCAATGGTGCATCCAATAATTTGGATTTGACATGGTCTGGCAAGGTCTGTTCTTTAAGCCAAGCATGCTTTTTAAGGGCAGAACCAGTGACTGCTGCCCTGCAAGATGCTTTTATGGCATCAAAGCCACACTGCAAGGTGTGCTTAGTAACTTGAATTGCAGAATGCATTAGCTCTTGTAATTCTTTATTTTCTGCACAAGCAGGAAAGGAAGATATTTTTGTTTGAGGAGTTCCATGGTATGCTGCTGATATTTCAGCATGTGGATCTGACAATTTAATGCTCTAATAGCAAGAGTAGCAGAGGTGTATACTTTTTTACCCCATCTGTCTAAAGCACGGGAATCCCTGTCTGAGGGGGTGGGATTCTTAGCTGAAGTTGCTTTAATTCCTTTAGGTCCTTGAGAGAGGACATCTGGGTCAGCAGTAGGATTTTTGAAAAGGAACTTGTGAGAGTCAGGGGCTCTGTAGTACCTGTCAGGTTTCATGGGAGCAGGAGGAAGGGTGTCAGGAGTCAAACTGGATTCCAGAAAAACATCATCCACAACATCCAGGAGAGGAGGAATGGCCAAAGTTCTGTGCTGTGGTAAATCTAAGAATTCCCTGAGTCTCTTTTTTGATTGAGAATAGTCCTGACATTACCATTGGAAATGCTCCCTTAAAGTAAGAAGGGTTTCCCCAAATGAAAAATCCTAGGGTGGAGAGGCAGAAGGAATGGATTCCTCTGCATCAGAATCCTCATAAGCAGAGAAGGGTTGCATGTCTTCATATTCAAAAGCATCAGAGTCATCGGACTCCTGTTCAGATAAAACTGCTGGGAACAAGTCTCTTTCTTTTGGAAGGGGTAGCCTGGCTTTCCTTAATAAGCATAATAAGGTCATCCTCCATTTAAGCATTTGAGATTGAGGCAAGGAAGCAGGTGCCTGAGCTTGCGTTGTCGGTTTTGTGGGCGTAGTTCGTACCCTGGGGGCCTTAGAAACTCGGTAGTTTTAGAAAGCACTGAAGACTCGAAAGAAGTCGGGTCTGTGTCGAGTATCGGTAGTGCAAAGTACTTCCTTGGAAGCCGGTGCCTGCTCAGCGGCTCCGGACCCATCCAAGGTAGAGACATCCGCAGGCTCCTTAGTCGAAGAAGAGTCTCGCGGCATACCAGACTCCGAAAAGGTCTCGGTAGCAGCCTGTGAATCCACAGAAGTGGACATTTGGGGCTGTGAAAGCGCCTCACTGAGGACCGGAGAACTGACAACTAGCTTAGCGGAAGCGTCGTCGGCAGTTTTGGACCTGTGCGGTCTGTCTCTGTCTTTATCCTTACGTTTTTTCGAAAGATCGGTAGACGGATGGCTTACCGAAGCCATATTGGGAGGACTGAGAGCAAAAATATCTCGCTACAATAAGGGCCCGATGATGTATAGTTCTATCGTTGAACAAAGCACAAAAGCAACAGCGAGGGACGTCATGGTCTGGGCCTAAACAGGTGATGCATTAAGAATGGAAGTCTTGTTGTGGTATTTGCTTTCCACAGGCGAGACAATTGTTAACTTTTTCTGACATCGGTTAGAGCAAGAAAAAAGGATCCCCAACAGGGTACTTAGCTTTAGAAGACTTCAACTTCAATTCAGAAATGAAAACTGAGGTAGCGGCTGACCGGCACTCATGCAAACTGCTTCTGCTTTGGGCTCCTCGGCAAGAAAGACTGATGTAATGGCGTCGGCTGCCTGCTTTTATACCACTGACGACCTGACATCAGTCCTGGAGTGACAGCAACCGACGCAGAAATACTAAGCCTCTGGTATTTGGGCCGACTGAGGGATAACCCCTGGCAGGATAACCGAAATGTGATGACTGCAACAGTGAAACACAAAGAACATCTATTGTTCCAATTGCCTTACAAAAAAAGTACAGTTGTGTACCTACCATAAATGTAGATGTTCGAGTGTATTCACCGTTGCAGCCATTACTCTAGGGTTATCCTGCTGGCAGGCTACTCGCAGTCAGCCTGAATTACAAAATCTTGGTCTGGCATCGGTTGCTGTCGCCTCTTCACTGACGTCAGTGCGCCAGGGGTATAAAAGATGCAGCCGACACCATTTTCTTCAGTTTTTCTTGCCCCAGATGTCAGGTGCCCCCAAAAGGGTAGGGTAAAAATTATGCCAATAAACATGCATGCACTAAGGTAATCATCTCCTTCATCTACAAGCAAATACACCACATAGGTTGTATAGAATAGAGAAGTACAGATAAGACCCAGCAAAAGAAAGGGGGATGGTGGGAGGGTAACCTGGACTGCAACAGTGAATACACTCAAACATCTACATTTATGGTGGGTACACAACTGTACTATGTTCATGTTTCACTGTTGCAGTAATTACTCTTGAATCCCAAAGCTGAGGATGGGTGGCTGGTGCTAAATAGGATTAAGAGAGGCTATGAGACCCTGCAGAACTGCAGTGGCAAAGCCTGCTCTGGATTTAGAGTAGAGAGGTAAGTGGTAGTGCTTTGTAAAAGTGTGCACTGAACTCCAAGTTGCAGCCTCTAAGATGTCTTTGGTTGGTACTCCTCTGAGGAAGGCTGCTTCTCTGGTTGAATGTGGCCTAATGCCCTTAGGCACTGATTTGCCATGTTGTGAATAGCAGAAACGAATGCAATGGCCTATCCATTTTGAAATAGTCTGTTTTGAGATCGCCTTTCCTAGTGATCCTGCAGCATATACCACTAAAAGTTGCTCAGTCTTTCTGAAAGCTTTAGTTCTGTCCAAGTAGAAACGTAGCTGTCTATGTCCAAAGAATGCAGAAGTCTCTCACCCTTGTTCTGTGGGTTTGGATAAAAGGTAGGCAAGTGAATGGTTTGGTTAAGGGCCACACTGGACACCACCTTAGGCATAAATGTTGGGTTTGTCCTCAGAGAAACCCTGTCTGGATGGAAAATTATAAAAGGTTCCACAGCCATGAGTGCCTGTAACTCTGAGACTCGTCTTGCAGAGGTTATTGCTAGGAGCAGAGCTGTTTTCCAGGATAAGAATTTTATAACAGCTGTTGAGGCTGGCTCAAAAGGAGGCAGTGAGAGTTTTTCCAAGACATAACTGAGGTCCCATGCAGGTATTGGTGCTCTCTTTGGAGGTCTTATGTTTTTGGCCCACTGAGGTACTGCCTTATTAAAGGATGAGAAAAGATAGGCGTGGTTCCATATTGTAATGGGCTGAAATGGCAGAGGCATGGATCTTAATTGATGAAAAGGATAGGCCTTTGTCCAGCATCTCAGTTAAGTATTGTAAAATTTGAGGAATATTTGGTACAAATGTGTCAATTTCTCATCCCTGATTCCAAGCACAGAATCTCTTCTATTTTTCTGCATAAGATTTTCTGGTACTGGGCCTCCTGGCCTCCAAAATAACATACACCACAGCTTTGGAGAGAGGAGTGTTCTGAATGGCTACATTATTCTCCATGCTGCCAGATTTAAGGTCCTGAGTTGGCTGTGCAGGATCTGATTGTTTTGTTGGGTCAGTAAGTGAGGAATTTGAGGTAATGTCCAGGCTGGACCTTGAGACAAGTTCTTTAGGATTGGGTATCAGTGCTGGCGTGGCCAGTCTGGGGCAATCAGTATCATTTTTGGCTTCTCTTGTCTGACCTTTAGGAGTACCTTGGGGAGGAGAGGCACTGGAAGAAAGGCATATACAGTTATGTTTTTCCAGCTTAAGGATAAGGCATCATCTTTCCATGCTTGCTTGTGATAAGTCCTTGTGCAGAATCTCTGTAGTTGGCAGTTATGAGGGGAGGCAAATAGATCTATGTCTGGGCATCCCCATTTCCTTGTTATCACACTGAAGACTTGTGGATCCAGTTTCCACTCGTGGGGATGAATGAGGTTTCTGCTTAGTTCATCTGCCAGGGTATTTATCTTTCCTGGCAGGAATTGTGCTTGCAGGTGAACTTGGCAAGTCA
This sequence comes from Protopterus annectens, assembly GCF_019279795.1. Classification (NCBI taxonomy): domain Eukaryota; kingdom Metazoa; phylum Chordata; order Ceratodontiformes; family Protopteridae; genus Protopterus; species Protopterus annectens. The sequence goes on along the minus strand of NC_056739.1, from coordinate 1,087,499,804 downwards.
ATGCTGTGTTCCACAAAGTCATGGCTTGTCTGCAGAGGGGGTAGGAATGCTGGTTATAACTGTAGTATTGTCCGTATTTATCAGTAGTTGTCCTGGATGAAGTAGATCCTTGAAAGCTGTCAGGGCATTCTGAACAGCTAGCATCTCTTTTTGATTGATATGAAGATGCATCTGGCTTGCGGGCCATGTGCCCTGAATACATTTTCCTGCCATGTGAGCCCCCCAGGCATAATCTGATGCATCTGTTGTTAGTGTCTCCTGGCTGTGGGTAAAGTGAATGGCTGTCCCTTGTTGTGGTGACAGGCCTGTGCCCACCATCGAAACTCCTGTTGAAGGCAGGGAATAAGGGTAATTAATGTTTCCAGGCTGTGGCAATGTTGAGTCCAAACACTTTTTAGATACCATTGTAGTTTCCTCGTATGCAGTCTGGCATATGGAATTAGCAGAATGCAGGATGCCATGAAGCCCAAAGCCTGCAGAATTTCTTATTTTTTTTTGCAGATAACTGGGTCTTTGTTGCCAACATTTTGAAGTAAGAAGTCAGTTGCCTTTCTTTGTCTGGCGTGAGATAAGCCATCTGGGCAGTTGTATTTAAGCTTGCACCCAGGAATATTATCTCTTGAGAGGGTACTAGTTTTGATTTCTTTTCGTTTACTGTGTACCCTAGGCAAATTAGTAATCTTTTTACAAATGTCAGATGCTTTAGTAGAATGTCCTTGTTCTCTGCTTGAATAAGGCAGTCGTCCAAGTAAGGATATATCTGAATTCCTCTTTGTCTGCAAAATGCAATTACTGGTGCCAGGCATTTTGTGAAGACCCTGGGTGCAGTAGACAAGCCAAAGGGCAGTGCAGAGAATTGGTAGTGCATTGAGCCAGCGATGAATCTGAGGTATCTTCTGCAAGATTGTCTGACTGGGACATGCAGGTATGCCTCTTTTAGGTCCAAAGTTACAAGCCAAGCCTTCTTGCCCAGCATGGGCAGAAGCTGTTGCAGAGTAAACATTTTGAATTTTGGAACGTCCAGAAATGTGTTTAGAATAGATAGGTCCAGTATTGGTCTCCAGGCTTTGTCCTTTCTGGGTACCAAGAAAAGTCTTGAGTAAAATCCTTGTCCCTGCTCTTGCTGTGGTACTCGCTGAATGGCCCTCATGTCCATGAGGGATGAAACTTGCTTTTGTGCCTCTGCCCATTGATTGTGTGGCAGGTCTGGCATACCTTTTGCCCTTGGCAGGGTGTGAAAGTGAAACCTGTAGCCCTGAGACGCTATATTCAAGACCCATTTGTCCTGGGTGATCATGTGCCAATTTTGTGGAAAAAGTGCTAGTTTTCTCCCCCAAAGGGGGCTGCCAAAAGATAAGTGCTTGTTGCTTGGCAGAGGAAAGTCATTGTTTCCTGTATGGCTGTGATTTGTCTTCTCCACTTTTGGAAGTAGAAGCAGCCCATTGTTTAGGCCTGTATGAGCCTTGGGGCTGGGATCTGCCTCTTTGAGGCCTGTCTGACACTGGAAAGGACCAATTCTTTGTAGGCCAGTTCCTGCTAAATCTGGGTGGCTGCACCTGTAAGAAATCCTTAACTGTCTGCATAGATTTCGCTTTGTCCTCCATTTTCTTCAACACCTCTTCTGCTTTAACACCAAAGTATCATGCTGTAATGGAGCATCTAATAATTTTGCTTTAACATGATCAGGCAGATTCTGTTCCTTTAACCAAGCATGCCTCCTAATGACAGAACCCGTAACAGCGGCCCTGCAAGAGGCTTCCAGAGAATCAAAACCAAATTGCAAAGTATGATTTCCCATGCAATAAATCCTGCATTTCCTTGTTTTCTGCACATTCAGAATTTAACATTTTTTGTTTAAGCAGTGACATTAAGGATTGCTGATATTTAAGCATATGAAATTGACAATTTAAAGCCCTCACAGCCAAGATATCAGCAGTGTAAACCTTTTTCCCCCCATCTGTCCAGTGCCCTTGAATACCTATCAGAGGGGATAGGGTTTTTTGCAGTGGAAGCCTTGACCCCTTTGGGACCCTGAGAAACAGTTTCTGGGTCAGCAGCAGGGTTTTTATAAAGAAATTTATGTGAATCTGGAACCGTGTAGTATCTGTCTGGCTTAACAGGTGCAGGGGGTAAAGAGTCAAGAGACAGGCCGGACTCTGAAAATACATCATCTACAATGTCTAAAACGGGGGATAGCAAGAGGCCTGTGCTGAGGTAGTAAAAGAAAGTCTCCGAGCCTTTTCTTAGATTCTGAGTAGTCTTGGCTCTCCCAGTGGAAGTGCTCCCGCATGGTATGCAGGGTTTCCCCAAAAGAATAATCCTCAGGAGGATCTACCCTCTGAAGGAATAGATTCTTCAGCATCAGAATCCTCACAGGGAGGAAGAGAGTATTCCTGTTCAAAAGAGGAGTCAGAGGAAATGGAAACCTGGTCTGAAGATTCATATTCTGTCTCTTGCCTAGGCCTCTTATCAGGAGGGGGATGGGAACCCCTGATCAAAGTAATTAGGTCTTCGGCCATTTTGAGCATCTGTTTTTTAGGCATGGAGGCCTGTCCATGGGCATGCTGCACTTGTTTCTTTGTCTTTAGTGGTGCTTTAGTCTTTGCCTTTGAAGCTGTAGTCGGTTTTACATACAACTGTATACACCTGAAAACACCCTCAGAAGCCGATGCCTGCTCAGCGGCTCTGGACCCATCTGAGGTAATATTTTCCAACTGTCCAATACCTTGAGTTTCCAGCGGCCTAGTCTGCTCCATGTGGGAGTCGGAAGCGGCCTGCGGCTCTGAGGTAGCGGGCGTCAGGGGCTGCGAAAGTGCCTCATTAAGAACCGGCGACTGGCTTAGAAGAAGCCTCGTCGTCAGTTTTGGACCTTGGATGCCTGTCCTTTTCCTTGCGTTTCTTGTGAATTGCGGTAGTCGGATGGCTATCCGACGACATCGTGTAATTAAATCTTCGGCCAAAGTAACGAAATGCAAAATCATACCGACGCTTATTGCGTTGGATAAATCTAGCACAAAACCTGCAATTAGCAATGTCGTGATCAGGGCCTAGGCAAGGAATACAATAAGAATGGAAGTCCTTATGAGGTATTTGCTTCCCACAAGAAATACAACTAACTTTTTCTGACATCGGTCTGGAGCAAGAAAAAAGTTTCCCCATCGGGGTACTTAGCTTTAAATGAAGACTTTGGATCTGAAATTTGAACACGAAAATCTCAGGAGTTGGCCGACCGGCACTTGCGAACGCTTCTGCTTCGGGAACTGCGTGGCAAGAAAGACTGAAGAAAATGGCGTCAGCTGCATCTTTTATACCCCTGGCGCACTGACGTCAGGGAAGAGGCGACAGCAACAGATGCTGGACCAAGACTTTGGAATTCAGGCCGACTGCGGGTAGCCTGCCAGCAGGATAACCCTAGAGTAATGACTGCAACAGTGAAACACAATGAACATCAAAACAATCTATAATTCTTTTTGCTGAAGACTTCAGGTATGCAACACAAAAGACTGTCTAAACCCTCAAGAAATCACAAAGCCAGTAATCCACCAGCAGCACTTGACTTTCCTATTTGGTACCATGCAAGGCAATTAAACGAGATGTATACATACTCACAGCAATACACTTAAGTACAAAGAAATGGAAAAGGAAACTGGAAACATTATTGGTGGGAAAAGAATAAAATACACGATCCACCCTCCAACAGAAAAGGTACAACAAAGGGAAACACATGACAGTAAACAGATAATGAAGACCTGCATATATACTGTAGTGACCGTAATGTAAATTATGTCTAGCAACTTGTGAGAGGACTGGAGACAAAGACTTACAAATGAAATAAAAGGACTGAAGATATAATCTATGGCACCAGTTCTGCTACCACCAACAGCTTCAACAAACACATTCCAGAAGTAACAAATTCAGATTCTGGATAAACACTAATGATAAAAATGATTGCAGATGTCATAGCTGTCTCTTGGCATTGCTACTCAGTACACCATTCAAGACTGGATGGGCATACAAACTCTGGACAGCAGGCAGAAGTTAGTTTCCACTGTAAAAGGGAGAAAAGAATGACAACTGATCTAAGCACCTAGGAACTACCAGGTAGCTGCTGGTAGTGAATTAAGAGAATTGCAAAATAGCAGAATCTGGCCTTTTTGAAAGGCAGCTTCAAAACAGGAAAGACCCTTACAATAGAAAATGACTGGGTTACCAGGAAATGGAAAACAGTCATGGACTCACATGGCCAGTCTTCAGCAAAGCATTTGATGCTGTGCCTATGAAGCTAGTGAAGAAGGGGGTTCAAAGGCACACTGCCTGTCTCATGTAGTTACCTTTCCGGCAGTTTAAAGATTCATGGCAGCAGACAGTTATTTTACGTTGATGACCACTGTATAAGCTACCATTTGACAAACAGATCAATCATCTCTAAAACCTGCTACCTAAAATAAGACTTAGAAAGTTGACAACAAGGTGGGTATTTTCACAAACAGTATAGGTAGGTTAAGTGGTCAGGAAAAAAAAAATATTGGTGCTTCGAAGGACATGGGTTGTTCTCCAGAAGAGCTGTACACTGCTTTTCAACATCCCATGCAAAGAACTGCACTAGTATACTTAAGGCGTGCTTGGTAAATAAGTGAAGTACAATGTTAGCTGTATAAAAATAGCACAAATGTAGTGATAATCATATGAATTTGAATTTCATGCTGTACTAGAGAAAGGCCACAATCAAAGCCAATCACATGCCCATACATACTGTTTTAATAAACCCGATTTTTTCCGGCACCCAGCAAGACATGACTTCTCACCTGTACAGGGTCCTACACAGATCGCATATGGGTTTATTTTGTGCATTACAGGAAGCTAGGCAACCCCTAGAAAGGCATTAGACATGGGTACCCGACATAATGAATTAGAAAGAACAAAGGCTAGAGGTGCTATATATGCTGAGCCTGCATAAATGACAGGCCTGAAAATAAACCTTGTCAAGACATGTATGAAGGTAAGGAGTTGGTTAGAAACAGTAATAAAAATGATACAGATCAAAAAGAAGAAGAAGACAGAGGAAACTCTAGGAAGCATTACTTTACGTAAGCACCTGGAATGTATTTAAGGTTTGTTTTATGCAAATGACATGTTTAACGATAACAGCACAAGAAGTGATCAAAGAATATAGATAAAGAAGAGAGTGAAGCAGCTGTGGCTAGAGTACTGGCAGCATTACAAGGTAGGCCACAGTTTTACTGTCTCCACCTACTACATACATACTGCACATATGCATGCTTCTCATCTTAACTATGCAATCAAAAGTTAACATCCATTAAAAGTCAAAAATCAAAACTGCAATGTATTAAAAGCAATTCTGAACTGCACTCATGCATCAGTTTAGCCAGTGGCATTCAACATGTTGCTCCAAGTTCTAACACTTAATTTTGTTAAAAAGATAAGTAAAATGGGATAAAGACCTACTTCCAAAAATAAAGTGCTAAAACCCTACATAACTTGCTGGATAACTAGCTGGCTCACAGATAGGACACCAGTCAGGACCAGTGAGATCACTTCCACCAGGAGACTGGTCATTATTGGAGTATCCCATGGCTCTGTGTTGGGCCCATTCCTGCTTGAAATCTGCTTATTGGACGTCAGGGCTAATGTCAAAGGCCTTATGGCTCACCAGGTTCACAGATGACGGTAAATTGGGAACTATCACAGGGACCGCCATGATGCCAACATCTTACAAGAGGGTCTACCACAAACAAATGACTGGTGCCAAAGTCATGGATTAAAACTTAATGTGAAGAAATGCATTTTAGTGCCCTTCAGGAAATTGTCCACCCAATCTGGGAACATATGTAGACAGTCATCTGGGTTTTGACCAACATGTAGCCAAAACTGCAAGAAAATCAGTCTATGCGGCCCACCTCATAAGCAAGGGTATGGTATCCCGATCCAAGGAAGTAATAATACCACTCAACTCAGCTCTTATCAGACCCATCACTGAATACAATGCCCCTTTTGGCAAGTACCTAACCAGACACTTGCAACAACATGGAATGCCCTCAAAAGTTCCTCCAAGGTGTGAAAACCCTGACCTACACAGATCACCTTAAGGCACTGTCTCTGTACTCAGTCTCCTATGTCTCTGATGCCTAGAAGTTGACAGTAACCAAATTAATCCATAACTAACATACCCCCTCCAAAAACCTTTGGCTATCTCCTTCCTAACATACCCCACCATAGAAGTGTCCAAGGAACTCAGGGACAAAATGGGTTTTGAGTTGCACAGGTAGGCTTGTAAAGGCTCTGGTGGTCATTAGCCTAGTATAAAACTATGAACCCATACCGTTATTCCTGTTCAAGCTGCATACTGACTGCATTTTACTGTAAATACCTGTAGCTCAATTAATAGTCTTCATTGTGTTAATTCTTGCCTCAAGTGACCATGTCTGTATTAACTGCGGTACTCACATTCTGATGTAAGAACAGAAAGTCAGAAGTTATTTAATAAAATATTAGTGGTACTTTTGCCTTTAACTGTTCATTCTAAATATGTCAGCAGTGACACTAATTTTGTTACTGCATCTCGCTTGAAACGCCGTACTGCAACACGCCAATGATTATTATTCAAACTCTTACTGTGCTGAGATCAACATCACACTAATCTTTATAGCAGGATTTCTTACCACACTTGCCTCCCTTTTTGAAGTTTCTCTGACTCTTTCTACTTATTTTTTCTACTAATGGTTCTTGTTAAATATATAGACAGGAGCATTCTAATAATTTTTATTTTATGACCAGCAAGTTATATGAAAGCAGCACAAAGGTTTGCTTGTTTAATTATAGCAAACCTGCATGTTGACGTTCTTACTGCTCCAGCTGTGAGTTCCACTGCTGCTGCTAAGATTATTCCCCTTAAGTTAATCAAAAGGTGCTTCAACAAAGTATTAGTTTAAGGGTGTGCACCCTTATCCAACCAGCTTATTGTACATTTTTCATTTTTTTATATTTTTCCCCCTAACAGATTTGTTTTTCAATTGAATTGTACAGGTTATAGATCATACTAAAGGTGGGAAAAGTTTTGAAATGATTTATTGTGGTCTCATTTTTTTATATCACAAAAAACGGGCATTTTAACAAGGGGTGTGTACACTTTTTATATCCACTGTATATTCCTGCTATTAATCCCTGGTAGTGAAGCCAGTCTCTAGCCTGCAGTACAAATGTCTCTTGGCTTCTTCCCATTCTACTATCTTTAACTCTCTACTTATATGCTCCCAAAATCTAGATTCCATTGCCAGCTTTCGCCAGCAAATTCCAGCCCCCTTTTGCCTATTTTCTGTACCACTGCTTGTGGTCACATCCTCATTAGCAAAATCACTTTTCTCTATTCTCATGTTAGCTTGGTTGTTAAACTACTTTCGGCAACTTTAAGAATATAACACTGTATTATTATTATTCTATAGACGGATCTGTATCCAAAATCCCACTCTGTTTCTTGAACTTCACCATATGCTTCATCATCATCCGTTTCCATTCTGAATTACATTCTGCCTGTGTTTTATATATATCCATGAGGCTTAACTTTGTAGTTCAAAAATATCCCTTCAAATCAGGTAACTACCTTGTTCAATTGGAAGGATCAACTTAATTCCCTTAAGATAAATTCCTTCAACTCTATTAACTATTGTCCACAACTTCTCTTCTGGTTAACAAAAATATGGCTAACTTATACATAAAATTAAAGTGACTAAAAACATTTTCTATACTTGTATCTTACTAGCCATATCCATAACAAGAGCTTCCAATGTCTCAGTCAGTTTTTGTATGATCTTTTAGCCTCTTACCATTCTTACCTGCCATAACAGAAGCCTTTTATTTACCTTACTTAACATTTGTTAACCAGGAAAGTCTGACTTGGAACAAGCCAATTTTCAGCACAGGCCTGGGGAGAAATGTTTTAAAACCATATTTTTAAATACTTCCTCTTATTCTGTCCCCACAAATATGGGTATTGCTGAACCAATTCATGTGTGGATACATAATTTACGGCTATAGTCTTTGTTTTATCTTCATTAATTTTATATCATGAAAAGACCTGAAACCTGTCAAAATGTTCCACAACACTGAGCTGTCCTTTTCTACATTCAAAGTTGTTTCTGAAGCCACCATAGGTACACATAAGAGGGATTAGTACAGAGAGACACCTTGTCCTTGTGAAAAATAAGATATGCTGACTTACAGGAAACAGCCTGGAATTCTGATACACATCTGGCCGATGTGATCACAACCAGAAAAATAGTTCTCCAAGGCAAATATTTTAAGTCCACCTTGACAGCTGGTTCAAAGGGAGTTGAGTCACAGCTGGAAGTACATTGTGATCTCATGGTGAAGTAGGATCCTTTGAAAAAGGCTTTGCATAATCAAAATGATGCCAAAGAAGAATGATTATATCCTACATGAAAATTTGAGATAGGTACAAGTTAGATCTTTACAGCAGAATACCTAGCACCACTGTTAAAAATGAAAGCAAGAAAATCTAGGATAGCAGGAAGATGTGTTGAAAAGGGGTCAAATTGTCTCTGGATAGCGCAAAGTGAGAATATTTTCCATTTAACCTCATACACCTTCTTAGCAGAATCCTTCTGTGAGGATATGAGGATGTGTTTGACTGGAGAGGAAAACCTGGACTGTCTAGCCATCATTAGAAGTGAAGAAACCATGCAGTCAGTTTGAGGATCCAAATGTACAGGTGAGTTCTCCCTGAAGGATGAATGAGCAGAGATCCCGATATGGATCCAGCACCAAGGGGGGTGCACTAGATGAGGTCCAAGGAAAGGAAACCATACTTGTTGAGGCTAGAATGGAGCAATGAGGATTACTTTGCACTTCTGGTAAGACACTTTTTACAGAAGTGTGGGAATTAGAAGTGGAGGATGAAATGTGTATAGGAGCCTGGGGAGGCAATCGTGAACTAGAGTCTCTCTCTCTGACTCACCCTCTAAAGGGATAAGAGCAAAGTACCTGCTCCACCTGAAGTTGAGGGGGGAAGCAAAGAGATCGCAGCATGGAAAATCATTTTCACTCATGAGGGAGTAAGATGGACCTGCTCAGTTTGCCGCCTAATATGCTGGACTTCCTAGGATATGCATTCTCAGAAGAAAGTGGATGGAAGAGATTGCCCACTACCAAACCCTCATAGCCTCTGGATATAGTGGGTAGGATATGGTTCCCCCCTGCTTGGTGATGTACCAGAAAACTGACATTGTCCGTCTGGAGGAAAAACATCTTTAAAATACCTGCAACACTAACAGGACTGCGCTCATTTCTAGGACATGGATGTGAAGACTGACCTACAAAATGGGACCAAGTGCCTTGGAATGTCCTTCCCAAATAATGCATACCCCACCCTAGCTCTGAGGCATCTGTAGTCACTGTGGCTATGGAAGAATAAAAGGGTGGTCCTGAGAAATGTCTGCAGTGATCTGGTCAGGCAAATCCTTGTAATCCACATCAATGTAGATAGGGGTTGTCACCTTACTAACCAGTGCAATGCAAGTGTTCACTGTAGTACCCTCATATAATACCTTGCTAGAGCACTACAGTTATGGAAGTTGCCTCAGATTCCAGAAGTTGTAATACCAATCTTGCTGGCAGGGAAGAAATTGAGAAGATGTGGGATGCTTGAGTCAGTAAAGTGTTTATCCATGTTTGCGGTAAGCATGAGATTTGTCTCATTGTACCCAGATCAGCGCCAATAAACTCCAGGACTTGAGTGGGAGAGAGCTGAGACTTGCCATAGTTCACTGTGATGCCATTGCTGCAGCAAGCAGCCCCTGGCTTGAATTAGTAAATGCTTGGTAGGAGCAGAGAGGAGCCAGTTTTCAAGGTATGTAAACACCTGGAATCCCTGCAGTCTAAGGTGTGCTGTGACCATTGCCATGCATTTGGTGAACACCCTGGGGGTGTGGTGAGGCCAAAGGAAAAGGCTCTGAAATGGTAATGACCATCTCCCAGCAGGAAGCAAAGATATCTCCTGGATCACCTGTCTCTTTTGATGTGATAGCACACACCCTGTCGATTTATCAAGAACATCTGCTCATCCTTGGGCAACAGTGGTAGAATGGACTGAATCATGACCATTTGGAACTTGAAATGTTTGGCATACTGGTTTAAATTAGTGAGAGCCAAGACAGGCCTCAAGTTCCCATTTTTCTTTTGCAACATAGACCTCAAAGAAGTTACAAATACTTGTTGGTCTGGGGGAGACCCATGTGGATGGCTCTTCTGGCCAGTGTTTATTTTTCTGTCTACTGCTTTTCTCTGACTGGTTGGAACATAGGAAAGTTCTGTAAATTGACTGGTGGGCTGAAATAAAAAGCTAAGTAATAACCTCTAAAAATACTCTTCTGCACCCAAGTATCTTTGGTGATGGCTATCCAGGCTTCTAAGTGCACTGATAAGCACCCCCCTCCACTGACTGCCTCCACAGTGCAACAGTTGGGCAACCTTGCAGGAGAGCAGGCAGGGCTTCTCAGAGAAGGAACCTGTGAAACCCTAGTTCTGTGGGCCTACACCACCATGAGATCATCATAGCCATTGGGAGCTACTCTCACTGCCATAGGGGACCTGTCCCTATAGGAGTCCTGCGAAGACTTACAGAACTACATTTTCCTACCACTTCCTTGGTTTCAGGAAAAGGTACTTTGAGGTGTAGAAAATGTATCTCCATGGCAGATAAGGTCCTTCCATCTTGTTCACTCTTACATAAAGTTTATTTAACCTTGGGGCTAAATAAAGTAGATCCATCAAAAGGAGCACTGATGAATGATGACTTGAAAGGCTCTGCAACTTCACAGAGGCACATCCAAGAGTGTCATCTGACAGCAATTCCTGAACTCACACCTCTCAAAATACTTTCTGAGAAATGGGACTATAGGATGGCCAGTTGCAAAGAAAGATTCTTTTGGAAAACTCATTGATCTAATCATTCTGAAATCTTGTGACATGTGCCAAACAGTTCAGTGACCTGACAGTGAAGGTTGATGATGCATGAACCCGTTTCTCAAACTTGTCCAATGCCCTGGACTCTGCTTGGGGGGATGGACCATAGAACTCTGTTCAGCAAATTCTTTCTTGGTTACTGTCACTATCACCATAGCATCTCTGGGGAACCCTAGCTCCAGTGGGCCTGATTCCTTTGGTGCAACCAGGTACTTTTCAGGTTTTTTAGGGATTGGCTCAGTGACACATGGATCCTTCCAAGCCCAGTGGGAGACTAGGTCCACCAACCCATCTACTGGGTGGGGGGGGGGGGCTACTCAGCACATAGCTGAGCCAGCCCTGAAAGCCTGAAGAAACACAGACTCCTCGTGGGAGGAGATCAGAATACCAAACACCTTTCTGTCTCAAACGTTTGAGTATTTCACTGAAGAAGACATCCTCAAGTGGTGATCTGGAGGACCTTTCCCTCTCATGGAAGTCTGTCTTCTGTCAGGGATTCCTGTGGGGAATCTAAGTGCCTCCTCTAGCACATATGTTTCCGAGGGGGTTTCCTGGTGGGATGTTTAGGACAGGATTCAGGAATGTGGAGCTGAGTCCTAAATGAAGATTGTTTCAAGGCTTGTACGGGTTGGTTGCCTCAATGGGACAGGATGTCAAAACTCAGAAACCAAAACAAGACAGTTGTTGAAGAGGGATCCGAGGGGGCAAGTGTTTTATCCACAGTGGTGGAAAAAGCTCTCTCTACTACCTCAAAGGAAGAAGACACAGGAGAAACAAGGACTGCCCTGGTAGGAGCACAGGACAGCTTCCCAGAATGACTCAAAGCATCACCATGACTCTGCCTTGAAGCAGAAGTGGAAGCAAGCAGTTCAACACCAAGGCCCTGAGATAAAGGGACAGTTCCAAGGATATCAGAGTCAAACCCAACCCCCCTGTATCCATCACTGATGCTTCGGCTCTGAGATCCTTCTGGCTCTAACAAAGTTGGTACCAAATGAAAAAGACATCAAAAAAGGCGAGGCCTTCAACTCTCATACAGACAAACTTGGAACTGTCGGATCTGACAGCTCCAAAACCAAAGCTCTGAGTGGAGTAGGTGCCAATAGTTGGGTAGGGGCAGGTGGCAGGCTCACAGGTCCGATGGGAGATGGAGACAGTAAAACTCCCAACTGATTCTAGACCCAGGGGAGCTTCCTCATCCATTCTGTCAATATCTGCTTCGGATAGGCTCCTAGACAACCCAAGAGATGACAAGGTATAGGGTGGCCTGGAAGTTCTTTGAGGGGTCTCCTGCAGGAAAGGAGAATGGATTTGAGAGGGTATTACCTCTGGGGTGAAAGTCAAGGAGTAGTGAGCCAGATATTTCAATTCTGACCCTGTCACACACAAAGAGCCAGGTGGATATGAAGGTTTGGAAACCTTTTCAGGTGGAGCCAAACCACAAAATAGAAGAGGGAGAACAATCAAGTGATCATTTCCTAGCCTCTTTGCCCTTAGGTGGTAAATTCCCCTTAGTCTTCCTGGAAAACTTTTTGGAAGGGCGGGGGGGGGGGGGGTTTCCAGAAGAAAATGCAGAAGATTAAGTGTGTAATAAACCCTTGCGTACTAGCTTGTTGTGACATTCAACCAAAGTCTGATAGTTGAACCCCACACAGACTTCACAGTCAATATCCAAATGAGCCACTCCCAGACAATAAACACTCAGAGTGAGCATCGAAAGTAGGGATCTTATGCCCACGGGAACTGCATGTTTGGAAGCCAGTCAACTTGCCAGACATGGTGAAGAACACAGAACCTGTAAAAGAAGAGAAAGATAAGGGGAAAGAGGACTACCTACAATGGTAAAGCAGAGAAGGATTATTAGCAATGGTAAGGAAGAAATATCCATGCTAGGTAACACCAATGAAAGGGGAAAAATACTACCAAGGCACAAGGCCTAAAGTTTAGAAGACAGGACAGAAGAAAAACACCTTTTATATACATATGTATGTACTTATGTATGTGTGTGTGTGTGTGTGTGTGTGTGTGTGTGTGTGTGTATATATATATATATATATATATATATATATATATATATATAAAAACTCCAAAAAAAACAGTTCCAGCACAAGCAGGAGACACGAGCAGCATTAAACTTGAAAATAAGCTTGTTTATTTAGTGATACACATCCCCCATATATATATATATATATATATATATATATATACACACACACACACACACACACAAAGAAAAATGGAGGCAGGAACACGTATTGGTGCATAAATAATAAAAACAAACAGATAAGTAACATTCAAACAAACGATAGGCTGCCCTATTCCTGCAGTTGCTAACCTTCTCACTGATTGTTTTCTGTTTGGTGACTGCTGCTCCTCCCAGAAGGTGCAACCCACACAGTTCGCCCTTTGGGCTCACTCTGCTCCTCTACCCTGCCCCCAAATCCCCCCCCCACTACCTGTACTTTTATAAATCCCCTGACTCCTCCCCACCCAACACCTCTCCAATCACAACACACCTAACCAAACCGTAGATCTACATCACCCCAAACATCCACCACTCCTACAATGCTTTACATAACATCTCTCCCTATAACCCCATTTGCCCTACTAATCTCTCTTTCTCTTGCCTATCTCACATTTTCCCAACCCTTGTCATAACTCTCATACACACTCCACTACATCTTACCATCAACCTCACTTCCCATCCTACTCATCTATCTCACATGAACTCTTTACCTCTAATCCAATCTATTTCTTCAAACCAAAACTGCTCCCAATCCAACCCCCCTGCACTTCCCTCTCAAATGTGGTACCAGAAATTCACTACTCTCACACACCCCAAGCTACCCTTGCCCAACACACTGCCTCCACTCTTCTACTCCACCACATCTCTCTCTCACTAGCCAGCGACATCCACCCCAACCCCGGACCCATCTATCAATAATCTCACCAAACCCTCCACTCAATCCACAAACTCAAAATCCATTTGCCTTACAGCATTTAATGCACAAAGCGTAAAAAACAAAATTCCTAACCTCCATGCCTGGCTCTCTCATAACCACCCCGACATTACCGCCATTTCTGAAATCTGGCTGAAAACCTATATAAAAGATAGCAAAATCCTACCACCAGGTTTCCAAATCATTCACGACAAGAGCCCACAAAAAAGGAGGTGGAGTAGCAATAATCTACCCCACCTCCCATATCATGACTCCCTACTCCAATAAAATACCAACCTTTGCCAATGCTGAAATTATAACAGGTTTACTAAAACTAAACAACCACAAGTCCATATGTATCGCTACCCTCTATATTCCCCCTGGTGATAATATCAAAACTCCTGAAAACATCCTGACCTGGTTCTCCTCTAATATAAAAAATGAAACCTATATACTTGGTGATACCAACATCAACTGGAATACTATTAATTCTGAAGCCCTGTCCCACACAATCAACCTGTACAACTTCTCCCAACTAATACAATCTCCAACCAGACCAAATAAAGATGGTACCATCATTGACTGGATCCTAACAACTCGCCCAAACCTTATCCCCAAAGCCAAAACATTACCTGATCCTCTCAGCAATCATCTACAGGCCTTAGCCAACAGTCTCCCACCTCCACTGCATTAACACCACCACTACATCCAAACCCGCAGCCTCTCCTCTTTCAACCCTCCCTCTACCTTTTCTATGAATGCTTAAAGCATACTGACTGGTCACCTCTAAAAACCCTTCCTCTAGATTCATAGGTTCATAGATTGGTACTAAGCTAACTGCCCTTGCGAGCCATTTTAAGCCTAGCCAATTATCCCTTCTGAGACTCAAACCCTGCAACTTGTGTTTGTAAGGCAAACAACTTAACCATTAGGCCACCTTTCCAACCCTGGATGATGCTGTTTCCTACTTTAACCACTCATTCCTAACCCTTCTCAATCAGCAAGCCCCCCCTCAAACCAAACGCATCAAAACCAATCCCTGCTCATGGTCATCAAAAGATACTAAACTAGCCATGCACCAAAGGGCCAAAAAAATGGAAACAATATCAAAAACATAAAAACCCTAACACCCTCCTAGAGTATAAGTAACTATGAAACTCCAAAAACAGACTGCAAAGCCCACTACTCCAAATTCCAGTCCTTGCACTCAACAAATCCAAAAAAATTCTGGGACTCCATATCATCCATCGTGCATCCTGGCAACAAAAAAACACCCCTGCCCACACCCCAACCTCTCCAACCCCGAAACAGCCATCCAGTTCAACTCATTCTTCATAGACTGCATAACTAAACTATCAGCCTCCTCCCCACCTCCCTCTCCTCCACCACCACCCCAGCCTCCTCCCCACCTCCCTCTCCTCCACCACCACCCCATCCTGCTCCAACCACCACCCCAATCATTAACCTTCCTCCACATCCTTCTGCCTCAAGCACATCCTCTCAAGCACTGAAAAGAGACTTTTCCTCAAACTCAAACCCTGTCGTAATGCACCCAACCTTCCACCCACCTTCCTCAAACAATCTGCAGACAGCATTGCCTATCCCACCTCTATTCTTATAAATAGATCCATACAAGAATCATAAGTTCCTTCTATCTGGGGCCATGCTTGCATCATCCCCCTCCATAAAGGTGGCAAAAATACTGATACCACCAACTTCAGACCTATTGTCATCATTTCCCCTCTTTCTAAAATACTAGAGAAAACAATACAAGCACAAATAATGGCACATCTAACACTAAATCTCCTCTCCCCAAACCAACACGGCTTCCGCCCTGGCCACAGTACCATGACTGCCCTTCTTTCCTTTCTTGAAACCATAAACCTCGAACGCGACTCAGGCAAGTCCACATCCACACTATTCCTAGATCTGTCAAAGGCCTTTGACACCATCTCACATACCCTACTTATATCTCGCCTCTCTCCCACCACCATCGCCTGGTTTTCCAGCTACTTTTCCAACTGCCAACAAGCTGTCCAATGGAAAACTTCAACCTCCCCTTCCCATACCAACAGGTGTCCCACAAGGTTCTCTTCTTGGCTATCTTCTCTTCAACCTATTCATTAACAACTTTCACCAATCCATCCCAGATTCATCTATCATCCAATATGCAGATGACTCAACAATCATCTGCTCAGCCTTCTCCCTCTCCAAGCTCCTAGCAAAAACCCAACTAGTCTTCTCCAAAACAGAAACCTGGATGCAGTCTAACCATCTGGCACTAAATGCAAATAAAACAAAACTAATGTTTTTTTCCCCTACCAAAACCTCCATTGACAAATCCACATTCACCACACAGAGCCAAAACAACACCCTCCTTGAAATTGTTTCCAAAACCAAGCTTCTTGGCATTATTATTGATGAACTAAAATCTGACACCCATATCCTCTCCACAATCAAGATAATCCACCAAAAGTTAGGTCTCCTCTACAGGCACAACCGCTTCCTTTGCCCCTCTACCCGTCAAACTCTTGCATCCACCTTCTTACTCCCCTCCCTTATGTATGGCGCCCCTCTTTTCACCAATCTCCATCTTGGCCTTCGATCCAAACTTGAATCCTGCTACCACCAGATCTCTTAATTTGCAATCAATTCAAAAAACTCATCCCACCACTGCCACTCTCTCCTCACCCTCAACTGGCCTGAACTACTAACTACCTCAGTTTCCTACAAATCATCATTGCCCACAAGCTCATCTTTAAACTCGCCAAATGCCCAGCTCTCGCTGCTTCCTTAAAACCTTACATTCCCAACCGCTCACTCAGATCCAAAAAACAAAATCTCCTTCAGGTCCACAATACTTGCACGACCTCCTGGCCATCTCTTGCTGTCCCACTCCTTAGCTAAACAGTGGAACTCTCTCCCCACATATCTATGCAACATACCTAACCATCAAATTTCAAATCTCAGCTACTCGCTCATCTTTCTTCCAAATGGGAATGTCCTTGCCACGCTCCAACTTAACCCCCGCATTTCCACCTTGCACTGACTCATGCAACTACCTCTACTCTTACTTCATCTCACCCAACACAATCCCTCCCTTACTAAAAACTAATTTTCTCTCTAATATCTATTGTACTATACTCTCGAATCTCAAATATACTATTACCCTCTCCATGCATATTTTCCTAACCTAATGGCTAGTAGCTATATATTTTGAAATGTTAAACCTACAATTGAGTGTATAACAAAAATATTCACTTTATGTAAATGCTGAAATTTTTGTATTGAATTATGTCTTCATTTTTGTAACATCGTGACAAGTCATTTGCAAATATCATGGAGCTTATCTGTAAATGTTTAATTAGCTGTATGAACTATGTCCTTTTGTAACATGTGAAATGTAACTTGCAATTATTGTGGAGCTTTTCTCCCCAGGTGGGGTATATGCCTTACAACCCACCCACAAGTTTAAGAGTCTACAAAAGTCAAGTCTTTTCAGCCACTTTCTTGCACAGCCATATTTCACAAATCTGATTGATACTTTATAGTCTTCCATTTATTCACTAATTTTAGTGTTGGTGGTGGTCTTGTTCTTCTCCATTTTCCAACACAAAACTCTGGTTCAAGTCTAAGGTACTCCTGATTCTTCTAGTCAACTCCAGTGTTTTTTGTTTTTATCCTGTCAAGCACTGGAAAACGTTTTACTGTCAAACTCTCCCTATAAACCTTACTTTCAAAAGAATGAGAAGCAGAGTCCTCTTTCCCTTGCTGGTTCACTTTTTATCGGATAAACCTTTTTATTTCCTCCTTATGCTGTTTTGTATCAAAAAATGACCGGTCCTCCAGGAAAAAATACTCTGAAAACAGCTGGATGCAAAAGCTTGAATCTCACAACTGCATCTTGACATTTGTGACATTCCTTGATTGTTGGGATACAGCTGCTTATCTTCTGTCTGGTGTACAGTAATTAATCATTTTCTACAAACATTCTGCGATCTCCAAATTTTAATACTTTTCCCTTCTGTCATGTTTTGTTGGGATCAACCCCTTTTCTGCTGGTATGATTGCAACTTTACTAATGTAAGTCTTGCTGCTTTCTCGTGGCCAGGTTTGGAGCACACAGTTGATGTGCCCCTTTCAGTTAACAAATCCTGCTACAGAATACCAGTCCAGTTGCTTATTTGTGCTTTCATAAAATTAACATAGTTTGTTCCTTCCAGTTTCTCTGGCACAGCAGAAAATTTAAAGTTTTCCCTGCGCACTCTCTTCCAGTTCTATTTTCTGAAACAGCTCTTCTTGAGAAGCCTCATAATCGGCCAGTTTTTCTTCATTTCAGCCTCTGATTTTTGCAGTTTTGTCAGTTCATCTGAACAGCAAGTTAAAGCTTTTCTATTTTCCAGCCTGATTTTATATGAGTTGATTCCTTCAATGTTTAATTTATCTTAATCATATCTGAGTACATTTAATTTTCCTCTCAATTTCTGGAAGCCATTTCTTTTCTTTTTTAAACAAGAAAAGTACAGTTGTATACATTTAACATAAATGTAGTTGTTAGAGTGTATTCACTGTTACAGTCATTACATTTGTTTATCTGCTTGCAGGTAGCCCTCAGTCGGCCTGATTAACAAAGTCTTGGGTCCTGCATCGGTTGCTGTCCCTTCTTCCATGACGTCAGGTCGTCAGGGGTATAAAACATGCAGCCGACACCATTACATCAGTTTTTCTTGCCCCAGATATCAGGTGCCCCCCTAATGGGAAGCAATTAAATATAAAAGTACAATGATATACATCCAACAAAAAAGCAAATACACCAAAAAGGCTTTTAAGCATAGTAAAGGAAAGTAGAGGTATAGCCAAAAGAAGTTAGGGGGCTGGAAGGAGGGTAACCAGGAATGCAACAGTGAATACACTTGAACATCTATATTTATGGTAAGTGTACACAACTGTACTATGTTATTAGTGTTTCACTGTTGCAGTCATTACATTTGGGTAGATTCCCAAAGCTGTGGTTGGGAGGAGGAATTTAGAGAGCATTAGGGCCAGCTATAAGGCCCTGCAAGACTGCAGTTGCAAAGCCAGCTCTGGATTTAGAGAAAATTGGCAAATGATAATGCTTGGTGAAAGTATGTACAGAACACCAGGTAGCAGCTTCTAGGATGGCCCTGGTAGGGATGTCTCTGAGAAAGGCTATAGAGGTAGATGCAGCCCTGGTGGAGTGAGGTCTGATCCCCTGGGGGATAGGTTTTCCATGGTGCTTATAGCAGAAATGAATGCAATGGCTTATCCATTTAGAAATGGTTTGCTTTGAAATAGCCTTACCCTCTGCCCCTGCAGCAAATATCACCATCAGTTGCTCAGATTTCCTTTGAGGTTTAGTCCTGTCCAAGTAGAATCTAAGTTATCTGTGCACATCTAAGGAATGCAGTATCCATTCCCCTTTATTCTGTGGATTGGGAGAGAAGGTTGGCAAATGAATGGACTGATTAAGAGCCACACTGGATACCACCTTGGGCATGAAGGATGGATTGGTTCTGAGGGACACCCTGTCCACATGAAAGATGATGAAAGGCTCCACTGCCATAAGGGCCTGTAATTCAGATACCCTTCTAGCTGAAGTGATTGCTAAAAGGAAAGCTGTTTTCCAAGAAAGAAATGTTAAGTCTGCAGTAGCAGCTGGCTCGAAAGGAGGAAGAGTAAGTTTCTCCAAGACAAAGTTAAGGTCCCAGGCTGGGGCTGGAGCTCTCCTGGTTGGTCTCAAATGTCTGGCCCCTCTGAGGAACTGCTTGAGCAGTGGATGAGAGAAGAGGGGAGGTTCTGTGTTATAATGAGCTGAAATGGCTGAGGCGTGGATTTTAATGGAGGAAAAAGACAGGCCCTCGTGAAGCATATCAGTTAAGTATTGTAAAATCTGAGGTAAACTGGGTGCTGTTGTTCTCATCCCTAGAGAATGGTTCCAGGCACAGAATCTTTTCCATTTTTCAGCATAGGATTTTCTAGTACTAGGCCTCCTTGCCTCTAAAATGATATCCATCACATTACTGAGGGATGGTAAAGGAGAGATTATGTAATTAGCCAGGCTGCAAGGTTCAGTGTTAGAAGCTGAGGGTGCAGAATCTGGTTCTCCTGATGAGACAACAGGGAAGGAGCCTGAGGCAGGTGTCATGGGGATAACCGTGACACACTGTGCAGGAGGGGGTACCAGTTTTGGCACTGCCAGTCTGGAGCAATCAAAATCATCCTTGGTTTGTCCCGTTTGATTTTTAGTAGTACTTTGGAGAGCAGAGGCAGAGGGGGGAAGGCATAGACTGATAGGTTTCCAGCTGAAGGACAGAGCATCCACTTTCCAGGCTTGTTTGTAGGGAGTCCTTGTGCAGAATTTGTCCAAAAAGTGTTCTGGGGAGAGGCACACCGGTCTATATCTGGGCTCCCCCACTTGCTTGTCAACATGTTGAAAATCCTTGGTTCCAGTTTCCACTCGTGTGGGTCCATGAGGTTTCTGCTTAGTCTGTCTGCCAGTGTATTCAATTTTCCTGGCAGGAATTGAGCTTGTAGGTGCACCTGGTAGCTCAAGGCTGTGTTCCACAATGCCATGGCTAGTCTGCAGAGGGGGTAAGAATGTGTACCCCCCCTGCTTGTTTATGTACCACATAACAGTGGTGTTGTCCGTCTTTACCATTAGTTGTCCTGGAAGAATGTGGTCCTTGAAGGCTGTCAGAGCATTCTGTACAGCTAACATTTCTTTTTGATTGATATGCAGGTGCATTTGACTTGGGTTCCATTTGCCCAGAATGCACTTCCCTGCCAGGTGAGCCCCCCATGCATAGTCTGATACATCTGTTGTTAGGGTTTGGGTGGCAGGGGGTGGTGTGAAAGGCAGTCCTTTGTTTTGGTGACAGGCCTCTGCCCACCAAAGGAACTCTAGGCGTAGCAAGATATGATAGGAATCATTGTTTCTAGATCCTGAGAATGTTGACACCATAGGCTTTTTAGATACCACTGTAGTTTCCTCATATGGAATTAGAAGAATGCAGGAGGCCATGAACCCCAAGGCTTGCAGTATTTGTCTTGCAGATAGCAGGGTTTTGGTGGCCACTTGTTTGAAGTAGGTTGTCAAATGAATTTGTTTCTCTGGCGTGAGGTAAGCCACCTGGGAAATTGTATTCAAGCTTGTTCCCAGGAATACAATTTGTTGACAGGGTACCAGGTGTGATTTGTTTTCGTTTATGATGTACCCCAGACAAGTTAGAACCCTCTGTACAAAGGCCAGATGATTCAAAAGTATGTCCTGGCTTTCTGCCTGAATTAGACAATCGTCCAGGTATGGGTATATCTGAATACTTTTTTGCCTGCAAAATGCAATAACTGGAGCTAGGCACTTTGTGAATACCCTGGGCGCAGTAGATAAGCCAAAGGGCAGTGCAGAGAACTGATAGTGCTTGTAGCCTCTGCTTTGAAGCATAGGTATCTTCTGCAAGATTCCATGATTGGGATGTGCAGGTATGCTTCTTTTAAATCTAGTGTTGCCAACCAGGCATCTTTGCCTAGCATAGGAAGTAATTGGTGAAGAGTCAGCATCTTGAATTTTGGAATCTGCAAAAAGGTGTTCAGAGTAGACAGGTCCAGGATAGGACACCATGAATTGTCTTTTCTGGGTACCAGGAAAAGTCTTGAGTAGAAACCTTGTCCCTTTTCCTCTTCTGGTACCAGTTAAATAGCCCCCATGCTTAAGAGAGAAAGTACTTGTTTTTGGGCCACTGCCCACTGATTTGGGAGTAGGTCCGGCCACCCGCTTGGTGTTGTCAAAGAGTGGATGTGAAATCTGTACCCCTGGGACACTATATTTAAAACCTATTTGTCCTGGGTAATGAGTTCAATTCTTTGCATGAAGAGCAATCTTTCCCCCCAAAGGGGAAGTCAGTTGACAAGTGCTTGGAAATTTTAAAAGGAAGCCATTGAGACAGTTTACCATAGGGGGGAGTCTTATTATTCCCAGATTTGGAAGTAGAGGCCCCCACTGCTTAGTTATGTGTGTCCCCGGGACTGAAACCTGGGTTTTTTTTTTGCTGTGTCTGGGTTTGGCTTGAGAAGACCTGGAAGGGGCTGGAAAGGACCATTTCTTAGAGGGCCAGTGCCTACTAAATCTAGGAGGCTGAACTTGTAAAAAATCTTTAACAGTTTGCATAGATTTAGCTTTATCTTCCATCTTTTTAAGAACATCCCTCAGCCTTGTTGCCAAACAGGTGGTCCTGATTTAAAAGAGCATCCAACAATTTAGCTTTAACATGATCAGGCAAAGATTGCTCCTTAAGCCAAGCATGCCTTCTGAGCACAGACCCAGTAACAGCAGCCCTGCAAGAGACCTCTAATGAATCAAAACCACATTGCAAAGTATGTTTTCCAACTTGTTCAGCAGAATGCATTAAATCCTGTGATTCTTTATTTTCCACACAGTCAGGAATCAACATAATTTTCTGTTTAAGCAGTCCAATAATATGTTGCTGATACTTTAACATATGAAACTGTCAGTTTGAAGCCCTAATGGCCAAGGTTGCAGAAGTGTAAACCTTTTTACCCCATCTATCCATTGCCCTGGAGTCTCCATCAGAAGGGGTAGGATTTTTAGCAGTAGAAGCGTTAATGCCCTTGGGCCCCTGTGAAATAGTCTCTGGATCTGCAATAGGATTTTTAAAAAAAGAACTTGTGGGACTCAGGGACGCTGTAGTATCTGTCAGGTTTTCTGGGAGCAGAAGGGCAGGGAACCAGGGGCCAAACTAGATTCCGAAAAAGCATCATCAACAATGTCTAGTATAGGAGGAATATCTAAAGGCCTACGCTGAGGTAGGAGAAGGAACTCCCTAAGCCTCTTTTTTGAATCAGAAAAATCATGGCTTTCCCAGTGGAAATGTTCCCTTAGAGTATGCAAGGTTTCCCCAAAAGAAAAATCCTCAGGAGGGGAAGCAGAGGGAATGGAGTCCTCTGCATCAGAATCTTCATAAGTCGATAAGGGCAAATCCAGATCATCAGAAGAATCTGAAAAAAAACAGAATCCTGTTCAGAAGATTCATAATCAACTTCAGTCCTAGGCCTCTTAGAAGGGGGGGGGGGGGTTGGCTACCCCTGATTAGAGTTATTACACCTTAAGCCATTCTTATCATTTGTTTCTTAGGCATAGAGGCCTGAGCATGTGGCCTGGGCATCGTTTTTTTAGGCATGGATCGAGTTAGGCCGAAGTAAAGAAGGAGGCGTTGGTTTAATATGCAAGTCCATAGGCCTGAATACACCCTCAGAATCCGGTGCCTGCACAGTGGCTCTGGACCCATCCAAGGTAGAGACATCCATGGGTTCCATAGTTGAAGCATCTCGCAGCATACCGGACTCCAAATGGGTCTCAGTAGAGGCCTGCGAATCAGAAGTAGTGGGTATCAGGGGCTGCAAAAGCGCCTCACTGAGTACCGGTGAACAGGCGACTGGCTTAGGAGAAGCGTTGTCGGCAGTTTTGGACCTTGGCGGCCTGTCTCTGTCTTTATCTTTGTGTTTTTTTGGAATCCCGGTAGTCGGATGGCTAACCAACGACATTTCTGGATAATTAAACCGAGAACCGAAATATTTAGAGGCAAAAATATACCAACGACAGATAGTGCGCTGATTAAATAAAACACAAAAAGGACAGCAAGGTATGTCATGGTCTAGGCAAGGAATACAGTATGAATGAAAATCTTTATGAGGTATTTGCTTTCCACAAGTAATGCAATTATTAACTTTTACTGACATCGGTAAGGAGCAAGAAAAAGTTTCCACAACGGGGTACTTAGCTTTAGTTGAAGACTTCGGTTCTGAAATTCGAAAACAAAAATTTCAGGAGTCGGCCGACCGGCACTTGCAAACTGCTTCTGCTTTGAGCCCCACATGGCAAGAAAGACTGATGTAATGGCGTTGGCTGCATGTTTTATACCCCTGACGACCTGACGTCATGGAAGAAGGGACAGCAACCAATGCAGGACCTAAGACTTTGTTAATCAGGCCGACTGAGGGCTACCTGCAAGCAGATAACCCAAATGTAATGACTGCATCAGTGAAACACGAAGAACATCATCTTTATTAAAAATTCACTTATGGCATAGGCAATCATATATTTATATAAATGAAAACAGACCATATTGGCAATCTTTGTTGCAAGCATTATATGTCACACACCATATTGACAATTTTAGTTGCAAACATTATGTATCACTTATAATCTACCCAATCACTGTCAAACATTACATAGCCCATTTAAATTCTGCCATTTTGATCCTCATTCCTCCCCTGTATGTACTGGTCCCCACAATTCCCATTTTCAATATAATTTGTTCCTACCCTTTTCTAAAGATCCCAATTCCAGTGGTTTTATCTCCGTTACTATATTCACTAATTCTAGTACAGCTGGTTTAGACTTTGATTTCCATTTTCTAGTAATTGCCTTTTGGCAGCCACCATAATTAGTCTCAGCAAGGCCTTATTATGTCTAAGCAATTCTGATTCTGTATCATAGCTCAGATAAATCATTTCCCTAGATAAACACATTTTCTCACCCAGTATCTCCGACAG
The DNA here is from genome assembly GCF_019279795.1 of Protopterus annectens. NCBI lineage: Eukaryota > Metazoa > Chordata > Ceratodontiformes > Protopteridae > Protopterus > Protopterus annectens. Next base: position 1,087,475,277 of record NC_056739.1, on the reverse strand, counting down.
AGTGGTCTGTAGGGCATCCTTAAAGTCTACCCTCTGAGGAGAACCATAATAACCATACAGAATATTACATTCATAAAGTAACAGAAAGTATTCTAAGAACTAAGCCAACACAGCAGTGGAGAAAGGAGATTCTGACAATAGGGATGACTGCAATTAGGGACACTGACAATAGGCAAGAGGGGCTGGAATTTATTAGAGAAAACTGGCAAAGGAACCAAAGTATTGGAAGCAAATAACTAGAGAGGGAAACGTAACAGAATGGGAAGACACCAATAATTTACTTGGACTGCAGATTAAATACTGCCTTCCCTATCAAGGATTGACATCAGAGTATAGGCAAAGAGAAAGAAATAGAGGGTCCTAAATGAAAGACCAGCACTGGTAGAGCTTTTAGAAGAAACTAGAACAGAAGCTACTGTTAAAAAAGGAATAATTTGTCCAGTGTATACAATATTGCATGATAACTATAAGAATCAATCAAAGGAGGTTAGAAAGGATTGGGAAGAGAGATTGGATAAGCAATTCACAAAGAAACAATGGGGGGAATATATGTATGTCACCCAAATATGCAACAAAATCTAGAAGATTTAGGATTTTTTGCTTGGAAATGTTTAAAGCCTTTTCGTGAAACAAAGCTGAAGCTTGAGCTGCTTTTGCTGAACAACTGTAGAATCCTTCCCAGACCATGTTTTCTCTTTACCATTTCTTGCTGATTTACTTTCAGATTTTCAAAACTACTACTTTGCTGGCATCTAGGTATTGCACTTACTAGCCTCTAACTGAATTTTACGCAAAAAAAAAAGTTCCAATGGCACTCCTTTTTCTTGGTTTCTGTTTTCACACTGGGAGAGCTAAAGTTACGCTGTTCAACAGTATGGAACCATCTTGGAAGTCCAACTACAGAAATTATTGTTGTATAGAAACCAAATTGTCTCGACACAGCAAGGTCCTGTTAATTTTAATGCTGTTGCCAGCCAAAAAAGCAAGTACTGTAAAATGGAAATCCCAAGCTACACTAACCGTAACAAATTTTTAATGCTGCAAAAGAGATAAAAAGAACTGGAAGAGGAATATTTAGAAAACTGAAGGTATAAACTATGCATCAATAAATGGAATATGTTGGGACAATACATACAGAATAATACTCGTGAAGAATGATATTATAAAGAAGGCAGAATTTACACAATCTATGCAAAACTGAATTAAATCAAAAATCGTATCTGTACAATGTGTAATAAACTGTCATGGCTTTTTTGTTTATAACTGAAGGTGTACTTGTATCACTATGCAATGTGTGACGGTAATAATAAAATGTTTTCAAAAGTATAATGTGATCTCTTATGCAGTGGATACTCTCTATTCAAAGTGAATTTGCCTTGTTATGCAAATGTCCATTTGCTCAGCAAGAGACAATCGGACAGCTAGTCTATTCTAGTGATCTACCACATGCAGGATCCATGATTTGCTTTCTGACATCATCCATACCATCAACAACCAACTCGCACATGTTGGTTTAAAATTTAGTTGTACATATTTGCACAAATGTTCATACAGTGCTACCTTCTGCACTACTGAATGTATTTTGACTGCTGGTACCGGATAGCATTTTGACAGTAATCCATATTTAGTCTTTATAATTAGGGCAACTTCTTTTATGCGTTATATTACATAACTAATGTATTTAGTTAAGATGGCACCAAACTTACAGCAAGAGGCAGCAGTCGGCATTGAGTGGTAACAATCAGCAGTGATGTGTGGTAATAATGAGTTTATCGTGAAGCATATGATATATCCAGTGGTCCTTTTGCTGGGATGTCACCACTTGAAATGTGCCAATCTCAGCTTTATATCCATTTTATATGGCAAGCCCCTCTATGGTTGGTTTTACACACACACATTCTCTCTTTCTCTCTCTCCACCCACCACATATCGCAGAAAAAAAAAAGTCAATCAGAATTATCCAGTCTCAACTCCAATCAACTTCTCACCCCCGCCAAAGGCTCTTATACAATACCATCACTGGTCTGAAACGCACAACACACCACTATATGTTACTTGTACTTTTAAAGCTTCCCAACCCCTACTCATATACTCCCATAACTATCCATCACACAGCCTTTGGTAATAGCAAATCCTACCTACATCTCAGTATTCGGCACCTTCAATAGCATCTATGCGTTTTCTACACTCCGCAACCTTCTGTAAACTCACACTGTAGTCTAAGCTCTACCATTTGTTACCTGAATGTTTTTCTCTCAAGAACTAATTTTTCTACAAAATACAGACACAGAAGCATTATACATGCACCTAATACAAATGTTTGCCTTCTAACTGCTAAAAATATGTTTATGTTGGTTTCTGTGTTACCTGTTCTGTAAACGCTGCTGCATACAAATCCTTATTCTTCATTTCTGTATGACTCTCTTAAGCATGTTTGCATTTACCTTCAAGACAACTTTATTATTTTCTGTTGTATTTGTACTTCTGCATGAAATATAATAGGGCTTTTCCTATGGAGTTAAAACTGGTTTTCCCTAGTTGGACCTTAGCAGCAGCAACACAAGCAAATAAACAAATCAACCATTTATAGTTTCTGTACTGGCAATTGGGAGGTCTCAAGCACTGCTCTGTACAGAAAATGTTTCTTCCTTCCTCTTCTTCAGAACCACAACTTAGTAGGAGTATCCCCTTGCTCACCTGTAATTTTACCATTGGCTTCAGATGGGGGTTGCCAGTTCACAATAATAACCTTGGGCTTTCCTTCTTTGCTCACTACAGTCACATCCTTTGGTGGAGAAGTTGGAACTGAAAAAAGAAAAAAAAAAGTCATTTTTGACCTCTGAACATCACAGAAACCTAAACAAATAATGGAAGTTTTTAGTGCTTCCATCGACTTCATTTCAGATTGCACCACACACAAGTGATGAAATATATCTTACACATACTACTGCTTTTAACCGGGACAGAGGAAACACTGGATAAAACTGTCAAACATGGCTAAATTACTTAACCTGTGAAAATCCAAAGAGACACAAGGTATTACGGACTTATGAAGCTTCTTAACATACAGCAGTACACAGCGATGACACCACTAACTGACATCAAGGCAGCTTTACATCTGCAGCTATTTCACTGGTTAAGCCATGCATCTCATACTTGTGAATTGTCACTCAAGTGCAACGAACATCGATATAACAGCATATAAAATATTAAGAACATTTGCTTTTGTGTATCATTTTGTCAGCATTACATCTAACGTTTAACTTCTACAGCTAAAAGAAAAGGCCAATGCACCGTTTACAAAGAATATGAGGAAAAACAAATTGTTGTGCAAGTAACCTATTGACAACCATTTTCTACACAAGATGGAGGTTCTCTAGGAATGACACCCACCAACCACTTACATGTGCACTGCAGTGTTACACTGAAGTTTTCAATGGCTATGTATCATGTTCAATCTGTTATGGAAGTCCAAGGTGGCCACTTGAGGGCAAAAGCCATAAAATGATGGGAAAAGTTAAGATTGTCTTAGCATTCAAGACTGATACAAGGCTAACCAGCTGAGCGAGGGTGCTTGTAAAGTCCAAAAGAGGTACAGGGCTGAAAAGTTATGAAACTATTCCAAAAAGGAAAGACTCAAAAGAAATTTAGTAAATGAAAATTCACAGTGGTAACAATAGGCAAATGAAAAGTGCTACCTGAGTGGGAAACATCAAATAACCATACTGATACATTTTAACAGGGAATGTGATGTGCTCTGTTGCAAGTGCAGTGGTTACAAGTGGAAGAGGCACCATGGGAGAGTGGGATACGCAACACAGCCAAGTACAAGGTTCCAAAGATCCCAGACTTCTATATCAACTGGATCAATGCAGGAAAAAATGGTTGGCTTACATTCAAAGTGTATTTAGTGTCTGTAGTGTGCACTTTGGGGGAGGGGACCTGTCTGCCATAATAGCTTCTCATATTCAGATTTCTTGGTAAATTTACATTAGCAACACATTATTAGTATAAATGAGTCAGAAAAGACAGTGACACTCAAATAGCAGAGAATGTAGCGACACAGAGAAAGTCAAAGGTTCATTGAGCAAATACTGTTATAACCCTAGCTAACCAGTATAAACATCTTATGCCACCAAATATGCTGTTAGAGAAACGCCAACGTGAGTGGAGAAAAGTGGAGTAAGAATTACTTGGCTGTATGCAGAATGCATGTGCCGCATGCTTTTTAAGATATACATCATTTATATTTTTCATAAGCATCTATGACATGCTTTAACTCAGAATGGCATAGAAAGTCTGAAAATATTCAAGACTGTACAAATAAAATCAGAGTTTAAAAAAATAAGAAATTGTCCTTATCAAATGGATTTGGCATTAACTTGACTACTGAAAATGCTGAATTCATGAACTTACTTGATTCAAAAGTGGTCCCATGAGTGGTCATACTCCAAGTGCTTGACCTTCGACCTTTAGTTACCATCACTGAAAACTCATACAATGTGTTGGGCTTCAGGCCAGTTACCAAGTAATTCAAAGTAGTTGTGTTGGCAGTCTAAACGAGAAGGAAGGCAACTTTCACTGTGATTTGTCATAAAAAAAATAAATCTCAGCTCGAATTTTACTAAGCAACATATCAAATACACACAGCAATTTCTGTGAGCTCATATTTACAACACAAAGGGTTTCTGATGCATTGCACAGACTCTGATGATTTGATTTAAAACAAAACTGTTCACTCTTTAATCACTCAAAGAAAGAGACTTTATGCTTAGGACTTTCAATTCTTCATGACTACAGCATTAAAAAAATACATAGTTTTATTACCATACAGCCTGATCATCTGTAATATTCTCTGTAAAAATGGCAACTAAGGGTCTGTGCCACAGGTATCAAGACCACCAGCTTTCCCAAACAGTTCTATGGCAGAAAAGAATTTTCATGTATATGCAAACATATGTAGTAGTGACAGGTCCAATCCTGTCAACAGGGTGAGCAAAAATAACGTTCTGCTTGTATAAAAAATAGCTACTATAATAAAGGCCATAAAAATGTGGACACATTTTAGGTAATAAGTTAACATGCCCATTTTGTGAAACTTTTTAAAAGGACAGATGCATTTAATTACATTTTAATTTCCCTTAAGGCCTTAGCTGCACTTTCTGCTTAAGAAAATAAATCATCATCTGTGCATATTAGTATCTCTACTACAGCATAGTGTGACATTACACAAATATATTTATATTGTATAATAGAAAGCATCTAAAAAGCAACTCTGTATGCACTACAAATGTCCTCTGTAATAAAGAAATGTATAGCAGACAATTTAATATATTCATGTTTGTGTAACATTTTAAATGCTGCCATAATGGAACTAATCGACTTCAATCAGCATTGCTACACGGAGAAATCCATCACACTCACTTACACAGTATATTCAAAAAAAACCATGGCTTACAGGTTAAGTGCAAAGGCTTAATAGGAACAAGACAAAATGCATCCAAGGTCAAATTTTAAACCTCCCACTGAATACACAAGTCGGACAGGAATGTCTTCCAATACCCCTGGCTCAAATGTCATGTCCAAACAAGAAGCAATGATGTTGCTGTTTGGGAAATTACTAATTACAGTTGTTTAATTAGTGAACAATTCTAAAGCAATCAGTTAACTAACTAAATTAGCACTTCGACAAAAACTTGCCTTTTAATTATTCATCAGTTGGTGACAGTTTCTGGCCCCTATGTTCAAACTCCTCCCCTCACTTCCATAATGCCACACACTTCCTTTTCTTCTCTTGATGTTATTTACCAGGGTGGTGGTTGAATGGGTTTTCCAAGGTTCAAGCGTCAATTTGATTTAACATGCATTTTCCTCTGCAATAGGTACTCATTTTCTCTCTCTTTTTGACAAGACTGATACCTTTATTTAACTTTTGTTAGTATTTAGCCTTCTAAGATACATATTTTTCTATTTTTTCTTGTTTAGTCCTCTTCTGCTCATGCCTAGGCTGACCACTGACCCAGGCCCTTTCAGCTGTCACCAAGGGATAGCCCTCGTAACAGTGTCCTTCAATCCACACCCTAGACAGGGATTTTAGGGCCACAGATCATGTAGGGAAGGGCATCTATGATTCACATTACTCTCCATCTGAGCCTTGAATTATCTGACCCCTACAACCTGCTTGCAAAGGGAGTTAGCTGAGAAAACAGCAGATACATTGAAGCTGCTGCCCTATAGTGACCTACAACAGCAGTTCTAGCATTTCTTCACTCTTCATGCAATTTATCCATAAAGCAGTAGACAGAGCAGCAGGGTCTGGCAAACCATGTGGAGGCATACCTAGCTATGGCTTTAAAGATCTGCAGAGAACTTCAAGGCATCCTTCATCAATGCCTCACATGAAGGGTTTTCGTTATTTGGACCCCACCCCAAGTGAAAGGCACGCTGCTCAAGAGCGAAACAAAAAAGTAAAATGCCTGTGGCTGTGGGAGTAAAATTCTCCAAGCCTCAATGGAAGTCTACCAGGAACCAGAAGAGTGGAAAGAATATGTGGTTTCAAAAATCTGAACAAGCACCCTTTTAAAAATATTTCAACAGTGACATCTTGAAAGGATGTGCACAAGAGGCAGAGGGGGTCTGCAGAACCAGGGATTCCATAGGCCTCCCTTCGAGAAATAATGACAGAACCCCAGAGGTCTTTCCAAACTGTCCACCTATGGAGGCAGGCAGGAGTCATGTCTTCTTCCATCACACAAGGCAGAGAGAGATCAAAGAGACAACAAGAGGCTACTTAATCCCATTCTTCTCCCCTTCACAAACTGGCTACCTTCTGCATGTCTCTCCCCATCAAAAAAGTGAAGGCCAAAACAGAGACGGCAAGCATCCTAGAAACTTAGGTCCAAACAGACCAGAGAGGAACCAGAGTTTATTTGAAATTCTTGGACATCAAATCTGTTCTACATTTAAGTGGTCTAAAACTCCTGTGCACATAAAACCAAGTTCCAAATAGTCATGGGTGCAGCCCATCCTTTCTTAAGACCCTAAGAGTATAGTAGACTGTTGATTCCCACAACTCAGCTGATCCCTCTCTCCCAGACATGTCATAATCATCTTCAAGGACTCCCCACTGTAATTTGGCAGAAGGCTCCCCCTTTCACTCTTCCCCTTTCCATGGTCACAGCCACCACAGAACCATCAGCCACAGAGAGGGAGGGTGCTGCTTACAGCAGGCAGTGTAATGGATGTGGACAGACCATGAGGCAATCTTGCACAAAATGTACAGGAAATGAGAGTGATCCTCTTCTCAGTGGAGCCTCTACAGGACCACCTTCCCCATGGTGCAACTGCCATCCACTTTGACAATACAGTAGTATTGTGACAAACACAAACAAGGGGAGAACCGGGTTCTATCATTTCTCATGGGAGGCCATGATGTCCTGGGAATGGTCAATCAGCTCACATTATTTTCAGACAGCACAGGACATTCCTAGTCAGGCTAAAATTCTAGCTGGCAGGTTCAGCAAATGTTTAATGATGCCACACAAATGGTCTCTCGGTCAGATGATGTGCAAGCTCTTCTGCTGTTGGGCAGAGCCTGGCTGCGATCCATTTGTTTCAATGACCAGTTCCAAGAACAGCAACTTTTGAAATGTACTGTTCAATAATGTTCCCCCTTCCCCATTGTGCTGTAGTCCATTAAAGAATACTGGGATTACATTATGCAGTTTCCTCATACCCATTAATACTACCACAACTCCTGAAAGCCAAAATGTGGAAGGCCAGAGTAAAGGCAAGAATAATTCTCACAGCAATGTTTTGGTCGTGACAAGCAGGGTTCCCGTTGCAGCCTTATCAACTGAAAAGTACACTTCCTCTGCAGCCTCATCCAGGTCATCTGAAATCAACCTTCTAGCAACTTTCTCAAGCTAACTGCATTTGGAGATCCAAATCCTCAGTGCATCCCAAAAATCTTATACTATAAAAGCACATAAAAAATGGAAAATATTTTCCCTCTGAGACGCTCAGCAAGGAAAAGGACCCTTTACAGCTTTCAATCTAATCATAGAAGTTTTGGCCAATACCTTTGATAAGGGATCCACTTTAAAGATGCACCTAGCAGCTATCTTGAATTTCCACCATGGGTTTTACTCATCAACACTAGTACTCACAAAAGGTATGCAAAGCATTTTTCTTCTGAGACAACCTCTCTAAGACCTACATGGATCCAACATGGACAATATCTCCTGTACTAATCTAGTCTGAGCAAATGAAACAAAAATCTGATCCAATGTATGGAGTATTCTTTCTCCACAATATTTGAGTTTAAGAAAGAAAATGGGGAGACAGTTTGGCTTAAAAGTAAAGTCAGATACCATTTCAGGCATAAAAGAAGGATCAGTTCTGAAAGAAACCCTGTCCCTGTGTTAAATGAGATAGAGCTAACTCACCATAACAGCTTACAACTCAGATACCCTTCTTTCAGAGGTCAGAGAGAGCACTAAAGCTGGTTTCCATGTCAAGAACCTCAAACCAACCAGGTTAGCTATTTCAACTTGAGTAAGCGTTAGCTTCTCTAACACAAAATTATGATCCCAAGGAGGGGCTATCAGTTTTCCTGCAGTCTGCTTATGCAAAACCCTTTGCAAAAACATGTTGACACAAGAAAGAATGCACTGAAAGAAGAGGATCCACGGGCAGACATGGTGAAATGACTGATAAATGGACCTTGATAGTGAAATAAGAAATATCATAGGATAGCAGCATACACAAATATTGTAAAACCAGAGAACATATAGTCCTGAATGGGTGCCAGTTATGTTGTTGGCACCAACTAGAAAACCTTCTCCATTTGCTAATAAATGAATTTCTAGTAGCAGGCTTTCTTGCCTCCATCAGTATTCTGTTGCATGTCCTCAGTAAACAGGTGCCTAAAGGAAATTAAGACCCTATTGTCTAGGAAGTCAATTGAGGTCAGTTGGTTTGGTGGTGTATCAAACACCCCTTTTCTTGTATGAGTAGATAGAGTCTATGAAGAAGCTTGTGATAACTGCCCTCGGCTATTTCCAAAAGAAAAGAGAACCATGGCAGCCTGGTTCAGAAGGGAATCAACCACAATGACCTAAATCTTCAAAACTAACTAGGACATTAGTGGAAATAGCAGAAAAAGCCTATGGGATCATTCTTGTCCAAGGAAAAAAAAAAGGCATTTGTCTTCCCAGGCCTTCTTGCATGGAGTCCTGGAGCAGCTGATTGTTCAGACAGGAGGCAGAGGTCTACCTGAATTCCCCACAGATGGATCAAATCTTGGAAGACCACCTGATCTACTTTCCATTTGTGAGGGTCTGCCCTTGTCCTGCTCAGCTTGTCTGCTGCACAGTTTGTTATGACGGAATGTGGGATGCCTGTAGAGTGAGACTGTGCTGTGAAATTATATCCAGAGCTAACATGGCTAGTCTGCAGATGGGGTATGACCAAGTCCCCCTTGCTTGTTGAGGTACTCATCACTGTGGTACTACTTGCAACAACATGAAGAGTTCCCAGGGACGTAAGATGATTCAGAGTTTTGAGTGACTTGATCAGGGCAAACATTTCTTTTATATTTATCTGTCTGCGTCTGTCCTTGGGGTACCACACATCTCACACTTTTGACCTTCCCGAAATTGCTCCCCAAGCAAAGTCCACAATGTCTGTGGTGACTTACTGCTTTGGAGCAGGGAGGAAGAAGGGGAGAGCTGGATTTAGGGATATCTGTTGTCTCCATCAAGTGATTTCTCTTCTGATAAACCCAAACAGTGGGGGACCTGAATAGACAAGGAGTGTTGGTGCTGGGACCAAAGAGACCACTGTATCTTTCTCATCTGTTGACTGCCAGGGGTATCCTTAGAATCAAAGAAGACATGAGACCCCAAACCCTGAGGTATCCCCTCAAAAAGACCAAAGCCCTTGTAGAAAACCCCAAAAATATATCTAGATATAGATTTATTTTAACCTGTGGAAGAAAAGCACTTTGAACAGTGGTGTCTAACATCCCAGAGACACAATAATCATGTGGAAAAGGAGTCAAGAAAGACTTAATGTTCTCTTGGAATCCCACCTTGTGTAAGAGATCTTTCACCCAAGACAGACTTGACACTATGAGAAAGACTCTGCAAAGGTAATCAAGTTGTCTAACTATTGGAAAAATAACTGGATACTCTGTAACCTGTAATGAGCTATAACTTGAACTAAACATTTTGCCTTTGTACCTTTGTTGCAAAATTGATCATGTGATCCAGGCACACAACCTTAAGAATTGCCTGATGTCTGGATGAGCAGTAATGTGGTAAGCATCTTTAAAAGCCAACATTACAAGGAAACTTGAATGAGGAAGAAGGGGCAACAGGTTGTGAAGTGACATCATTTTGAATCTGGGCACTTTCACAAATAGGTTTAGGAAAGAAAGATCCAGAACTGATATCCAAGCATTTTCTTTCTTTGACACAAAAACATCCTTGAATAAAACTGATTTCCCACCTGGGAAGGTGGAACAGGTTCTATCACTCCCTGGGACAGCATAAGATGGACAGGTGGAAACAACAGCGTCTGGACTGGAAAGAATGGAATTAACTCCAGGGAAAGGAGGAATGTCCTCCCACTGCCATTTTTAACCTTGATGAATGATCTTTAGAACTCACTTGTCTGAAACTATCTGCAGCCAGAGAAAAGTGGAGATTCAGATTTCCAGAAGAAAAAAAGGGGCTGTCAGGGTGAGAAGGGAATCTCTTAAATAGTCTTTCTGACTTACTGGACTGTCCTTGGTTTTGGGAGTTTCCAGAATTCTTCTTGGAACCCCCCCCCCCCTGCCATTTCCTCTTAAATGTCTGTTTATCCATATTTTGTTGAGACTGTTTATGTTTCATACCAAAACTGGATGTGGAGTTAGAGAATCCCTTGGAAAACTTCGAGAAAGAGGGCTGAAAAAATATTAAGGATTTCCCTATTTCAGCTTACGCCTTTTTTTATCTCCCTTTTTTATGACCTTTGCAGCAGAGGGGCCAAAAACTAAATCTATCCAAAATACAAATTAAAATCTCATTTTTCACATCATCTGGAAGGTTCTTCAAATGCAGCCTGGCAAACCTCCTTAAAACAGTACCACTGGCCACTATCCTAGAAGTATCAGTCATACAAACACTCTGTACAATAACTAGTGACTTGAACAATATATGAAATTAATTTATTTAAAGCAGATTTTTCCTCATAAGAAAAAGTGCAGATAAAGCATTACACAATTAGAACAAACTAACGTTTCTTACAATTCAAAATTCTGAAAATCAAAGTTGAAGGAGCACACACCTTTTCCTACAGTTAATCTTCCTCACCTTATCAGAGAGAGTAGGACTGTAATTAATTTTTAGCAGCAGCAGGTTTAACAAAAGCTATAGCCGCTGGATCAGGTTTGGGAAGAGTGCATAAAAACTTAAAAGATTAACAAACTTGGTACATTGTATTTGTTTTTTTTTTAAGGACAACTGGCTGTCAAGAAATTTAAAGGCAATAACACACACACAGACATCCTCTGAAGCTGACAGAACTGGGAGAATAGGTGCAGATTCTGGAAATTCCTTCTGTAACAGCTCATAGTACTTTCTGAGGGACTGAGAAAGCTCAGTGTTCCCCCACTGAAAATACTGGCACATTCTAGAAATTGTTTCAGAGAAAGAGAAGCTCCACACAGTCAGAAACTGAGCTCTCTTCTGTGTCTGAATCAGAAACGTAAGGATAAAACTCTATCTCTCCCCTTCATCCTCCTGTCCAGATTCAGACTCCTGAATCTCTACAGGAAAGTAGCTATCCCTTTTTCTTTAACCAGAAACTCCTTTAGAAGAAGGACCAATCTTCTTCTTCTTTTGGATTTTCCCGGTTAGGGGTCGCCACAGCGGATCACCCGTCCGCTCATGATTGGCAGTGAAGTTTTACTGTGTTGAGTTGCCAGCCTGGCACCCAACCTTCCACAGAAGACACACACACACATGCCTAGAGCCAATTTAGAGTGTCCAATCCACCTACAGCATGTCTTTGGGATGTGGGAGGAAACCCAAGTGACCACAGGGAGGACATGCAGACTCTGTACAGAAGGCACCCCCAGCCGAGAATCGAACCGGAGAACCTCTTGCTGTGAGGCAGCAACGCTAACTGCTGCACCACCATGGCCGCCAAATTAAAACCTGATCCATAGGTTTACAGGTTCATAGCTGGCACTCGAGATTTCTCTTGAAGAGGGGCAGCGAGGTGCTCAGCTCGACATGGATAGGAAGCTTATTCGAAAATATGGGCAGTCTCTGGGTCATGAACCTGTCCCTCCATCAAGTTCTGTTGATTGTGGTAATGAGGTTGAGATCTCTGGAGCATGTGGTTTGGGGGGACTGGGATTTCTTTAGGTGTAGCATTTCTAGTAGGGCTGGGTCAGACACAGCTTTGTAGGTCACGCAGAGATCACCACTAAGCAGATAAGAGACTGAGAACAGCTGAAGTTTCTTGAGTCTGTCCAAGTAGGACATATGTTTAAGGCCTAGGATCCCCTTTGTGAGGTACTTCTGTGACCTCTCCAGCTGTTGAAGGTGTCTGGTGAGGTACATGCCAAATTTGGGGCATTACACTTGATTGGTCTGAGGGATGAGAAGAGAGGGATGATGACCTCTTGCTTTCTGGAAGCAAAATCCTTAGTTATGAGATGTGCCACACAGAAGGATTTTCTGACTACGGTGGCAATGTGGTGGTCGAAGGTGAGGTTGCTGTCAAAGTGGGTGCCCAGATCTCTTACAGCACCTTCAGTGTTCAGTGGGTTCCCATCGATGTAGTAATTAGTGGGAACGGAGTTCTTTCCAAAGGGAATGGTAACACATTTTTGGCGCTGAGCTTAAGGCCATGGCTCTGACACTAGTCATTGGTCTCAGTGAGGCCTCTCTGTAGGATGTCTGCATCACATGGGAAGTTAACAATGATTCCCAGCTTGCAGTCATCTGCAAACTTGGACAGCAAGAGTCCCACTGCATTGGCCTGGACTTCTAAGTAGTAGATGCCAAACAGGAGAGTTCCCAGGACGTCCTGTGGGACGCCGCTTGTGACTGGTCGCGATCTGACTTGGAGTCCACTACTTTCACTGTGTGGGTCCTGTCTGTGAGCCAATCTGCAACCCACCTAGTGATATAGGGATTGATGCCTAGTTTGGCAAGTTTATCAATAATTCCTGAGTGGGGAATGGTATCAAAGGCTTCGGCCAGATCGAGTAGGCTGTATGCACTTGCCTTACCCTCATTTACAGCCTTGGTGACTGCCTCGAAGAAGTCAACCAGGTTGAGAAGGCAGGATCTCCCTTTAACAAAGCCAAACTGCGTGGGGTCTAGAGTTTGTAAATTGCCTATATCCTTGTTAAGCAGATCCATAATGATGCGCTCCATAGGTTTACAACCCAGACTTGTCAAGCTAATGGGACCAGAACCAGTAAACTACTCCTGTCTTAGGAAATTTGAGGAACAGCAGGTATATCCTCAGTTTTCCATTTCTTTTTTGACTGGAAAACCGGAACCAACAGTGTTACCAATGGCAGCAGCATCTTCCTTGGGATGGACACAACATTCTGACAAAACAGGAAGTCTTTCTTCCCTGTTCCTTCTCCCAGGACCAACAAGAGTGGCTCTCTCTTGCCCACTGAAGGGTCCTCAACAGCCGCAGAGGACGTGGCTAGCCCCCCCCCCCCATACACAGTGGCTGCAGGTGCTACACACCAAAGGAATCCAGGGTAAAAGATGACTGGGTCCAGGGTACAACTAATGGCCACAGCAGAGTAACCCATGTGCAGTTGTGGCAACTGCTAGCCTGCTGTGATGGAAAAAGCTGTTTGTTTAACTTTTTCTTTTTGTGGCTGGAAGAAGGTCCGACAGATTCTTCCAATGTCAAACAAAAAATGGTGCCCGTTTCCTGGGGGGACAACCAGCAGCAAATGCTGGTAAAAACCTGTAGTCTTTAAAAGTTACTTTTCAGAAATAAACACAGTAAAAAGCACTTTAAAACACTGTCAGCCCCACAAAGTAAAATAAACACAATTTCTCCATGGAAAAATGGTTTTCGGTTACATTAAACAATTTTTAAATTGAGTGGAAAAGGGAACACTCCTGTTTACAAGTGCATACAGTACAGTCTCACAGCATTCTGTTAAAACACAAACGCTTATCTTTAAAATAACTTTTCTGAACAGGAAAGTATTAAAAACAAACAAAAAATATATAGAATGGAAGTCCCCCCCCACCAAAGGGAACTTACCTATCCAGCAAAGGAACAACATAAGCCAAATGTCTATGTCTTTTAGTCAGCTCAGCTTGAGCTGCCAGACAGTTTGGGTGTGTGGAAGACACCCTGAAGCTTTGGAAGGTGGCTGGATGTTCTATCCTTGGCAGGATACAGCCCACATAGCTAAGGCTATCAAATATGATCACACGTTTGTCCATTTCAAAAAACCCTCCCTATCTTCCCCCTCCTTTCTATTAACATATCTTTTTTCCCCAGGAACCTAGCTTATAGTGGAGGCCTTTAACAGTAAGGCAGTTTCTTCTCTATTTACAGTGTGCATGCAGCTACATAACTGCTTTGAATATGATGTCTACAACATCAAGCTTAGAAAAGGGGGAAGCATGGTACATTATGAGAGTGAGGGGAGGAGTGTGACCTTGGGAAAGCCCTACCAACGCTGAAAGGCGTGTCACCCTCAGCAACCATCCTCCATTTGAAGTGGACAGATAGCTCAAGAAGATCCAACATTATCAAAAATAGAAAACTTTTGCTTTCTGTGAATCCCCACAATCACCACATACGAAGCGACTGTCTGTTTCAAAACAGTGCGACAGCAACACTCCTACCAGACTTCCATATTTGCCATGAATTTCAAAATTAAATTTTTTTGCACAACCCCTCTCCCTATACATACATATATCTATATATATATATATATATATATATATATATACATACACACACGCACACTTTGTGTGTGTGTGTGTATATGTGTGTGTGTGTGTATATATATATATATATATATATATATATATATATATATATCTATATATCTATATATATATATATCTATATATATATATATATATATATATCTATATATATATATATATATATATATATATATATATATATATATCTATATATATATATATATATATATATCTATATATATATATATATCTATATATATATATACACACACACACACACACATATATATATTACATATAATTTACATACATACTCAAACCTAAAGCAACAAGAAGGCGCGTTGTAATCAAAAATCAAGCTGCAAAAAAACTCACAAAAAATTTAAAAATTAAGCAAACATTATTATAATTTTTAAATGGTTTTGTATTTATTTATTTATTTACTTATTTTTGCAGTTATTCCTACAAAAAAACTTTCAGAAATACTTAGATGTGACCTGTCTTACAGGTACATTTTATCTTGCACCTAAAAAAACCTTTGCACTTCACCTTTAAGATGAACTCTTCCTTAGACAGCAAACCTCTGATATCAAGAAAATGCAATGACAGAGTATCTTTTATTTTACTTTTTCAGTACAGACTGGTGGACCTGACTGAAAGGGCCATTCTCAGCCAAGACCTGATTACAAAGGTAAACACACATGCGGAACACTCTAATTAATGAAAACACAAGATTGCAATTGGTGACTGAAGCAACACTGCACACATTCAAACTAGTGGACTACCAGCTAACAAAGTATAAACCACAGGAAGCAATAGGATGAGTAACTGTGACTGTAACACCAAAAAAAGGAAATGTAAAGCTTAAAAATTATTACGCAAGTGTAAGGAACTTGATAAGAACACACCCAGAGGTAATAAATCCAATAAACGTTTTAATAAACACCAAACAGCACAAAAGGTAATGTAAAGCACTTTTCGTCTGATCGATTCACCAGATTTCCTCATACAAACTTTTATTGGATTCATTATCTCTGGGTGTGTTCCTATCCAGTTTGTGTTGTCGCTGTGTCTGCCTTTGTTCATTTTGTTTGTGTAAGGAAGTTATTAAAACAGCAAATGTTCAGTAGGATAACTTTTGCAGTAGCCATAACCACATGGACATCTGTTACATAAGGACCAACATTTGTCCTGACTTCCACAGCTGTGCTCCTCTTTCCTCCAGCCAAGCTGATACCAACTTCTCCAGGGCATCAGCACAATCCTGATGTAAGAATTGACAGCCAGCACTATCTTTGGTTCTTTTTCACCCAAGAAACTCTTGGGAACAAGTCTCTAGGCTGCCCTATAGGCAGATTCTTAGAGGGGTTATGCATCCCTACAGGGATTCATTCCCTGTGGCTTGCCTACCTGAGGAGCTGCAAATCCAGGCTCATCCAAAAAAAACAGAACCTCTGTGGTAGGTAAAGATGGAAGGGTATTTGGTACCCAAGTCCTATGGTGCCCACAGAAAAGTCAGTACAGATGGAGGGAGGGGAAACTTTACTGGAACAGAAAAACCTACTATCATGGTAAGCTCCTTACACAACTGCTCTATATGCTTCATATGGGTCACTGCTGCAAGCAGCCATATCTGTAGGGATGATTCCCAGAGCTTCTTAGTGTTGGGAAGGCTGGTCAATGTTGCAGCAGCCCCTTCAAGACAGCTGCAGCAAAAGCCTGTCCTGACCTAGCAGCAGTACACAGTTTACAATGTTGGGAAAAGATTTATACAGAAGATCAAGACGTTGCCCCAAGTATATGCTGAGCACGGACTCTCCTGCTAAAAGCAATGACTGTAGTGAAGGTCCTTGTGGAATGTAGTCTAATCTGTCATTTCTGGGTCTTTCCATGAGTCAAACATCAAAAAAGTAATGCAATGGGTACAGACGTTTGGGGATGGTTTTCTTGGAGGCTGTTACTTTGGCTTTTTTTTCAGTTTTGCAGCCAATAAGGAGGAATCAGTTTATCTTATGTCACCAGCTTTATGATGGCAATATCATATGCACAATCAAAGGAATACAAGCTCCTCTTGCGTTTACTATGAGGATCGGGAAAAAATACCGGCAAATGTACGTTTTGGTTTGGTGAAATTTCCTTAACTAGTTTTGCCATAAAGAAAGAGGTAATGCATAGGCTGACCCAGTTCTTCTAGATCTCTACAAAGAATTCTTTACACAACAGGGCCTGAAGTTCTAAAATTGTTCTAGCTGATGTTACGGGCAACAGAACTGTTTTACTGAGCAAGACTTTGAGGAATATCATGGTAGCCTGCTCACAGGAAGACTGGGACAATTTCTTTAGAACAAAATTAAGCCCCTGTGGTGGGGTAAGCTCCTTTGCAGGTGTAACAAAGCATCCCCTTAAGATATTGTTTTACTGACGGCAAAAATACTAGAAGGGAGACAATAGGCAACACAGACTGATAGGGACAATAAATGTACTTTCATTAAGGGGTACATCAATACTGTTGTTAACAATTCTGACAAGTATTGTAGAATCACAAGTATCCCTATCAAACTGAGGTCCTAATTTCTCATCTGACACCACAGGAAAGAACCTCTTCCAATTAACTAAAAAGGATATTCCAGCTGTAGGGCTCCTGGCTTCCTTCATGCTTTTGAGCACATCCTTAGAGAACTGGTGCAAGGTTGTACTACCTGTGCTGTCAACCAGAGTGTTTGCAGGTTTAGGTGCCTAGAGACTCCTTGCACTGACTCAATAGGCCCAAATACTAAGCCCGAGTGTAGTATTTCTCATAGTTTCATAGTATAGTACTAGGCTATCTGCCCTGGGGCATTTGTAAGCCTAGCCATAGTGATGTGGCATTTGCCACCCCATGAAATGGTACAAAAATGTACAGAATAAATTTAGAATACTGTGTCTAGTAGTGACACAATGAAGGTCCCCTTATATAATAGAATTAGTTTACTGTGCCCCTGTCTAGCAGTGACACAGATGTGACCCCTGGGGTAAACTTACGATCTCCCATCCACTCATCAAGATTTCTCTTGAAGAGAGTCAGTGAGGGGCTCTGCCTAATACGAACTGGGATCTTGTTCCAAAGCATGGGAAGCCTCTGGGTTATGAATCTATCCCTCCAGCATGTCCTATTCATACTTGTGCCGAGGTTCAAGTCTTTAGCTCTCGTGGTCCTGATGGACTTTGATTTTTTGAGGTGGAGCATGTCCATCAGATCCTGATTGGACATGGCCTTGTACGTCAGGCAGAGATCACCTCTGAGCAGGCGGTATGTTACTGAATAGAGCTGAAGTTTCTTTAGTCTGGCAGAATAAGACATATGTTGGAGACCCTTGATCCTCTTGGCGAGGTACTTTTGTGGTCTCTCCAGCTGTTGCAAATGCCGGGTGAGGTACATACCAAATGGGGCATTGTACTCAATCATGGGTCTGATGAGGGAGGAATATAGGGGTACAATGACATCCTTGGATCTGGATGTGAATCCCTTCATGATGAGGTGTGCAAGGTAGAATGTTTTTCTAACCACTTTGGCAACGTGGGTATCAAATGAGAGGTTGCTGTCGACTTGGGTCCCTAGGTCTCTGATTATTTTTTCAATACTCAGTGGGTTGCTGTCTATGTGATAATTTGTGGGTACTTTGTTTTTCCCAAAGGGGATGACTATACATTTTTTGGCATTTAGTTTAAGGCCGTGACTCCGGCGCCAGTTGTCCGTTTCTGTGAGGCCTTTTTGTAGGATGTGTGTGTCTGCTGGTGTATCGACTATGGCGCCTAGTTTGCAGTCATCTGCGAACTTTGTCAGCCACAGCCCTCCCGTGTTTGCTTTAACATCTGAGAAATAAATGCCGAACAAGAGGGGGTCCCAGGACAGATCCCTGTGGGACACCACTTGTGACTGGCTTTGAGTCTGACATTGCTCCAGCGATTTTAACTTTATGGGTTCTGTCCTTTAGCCAGTTTGCAATCCATCTAGTGACATAAGGGTTTACATTTAAGCTGTTGAGCTTATCTATGATGCCTGAGTGGGGTATTGTGTCGAAGGCCTTAGCCAAGTCCAGGTATGCTGTATGGACTGCTTTGCCCTCGTCAATGGCTCTAGTGACTGTTTCAAAAAAGTCAACCAGGTTTAAAAGGCAAGATCTGCCCTTTACAAAGCCGAACTGGGTGGGGTCAAGTGTCTGTAGGTCCCCTATGTCTCTGTTTATGAGTTCCATAATGATTCTTTCCATAGCTTTGCAGACCAGGCTGGTTAAGCTTATGGGGCGGTAGTTTCCAGGGTCTGTAGAGGCACCCCCCTTGTGAAGTGGGACCACTGTTGCTGTACGCCAGTGTTCAGGTACATATCCCGAAGTAAGGCTAAGGTTAAATAG
This sequence comes from Protopterus annectens, assembly GCF_019279795.1. Taxonomy (NCBI): domain Eukaryota; kingdom Metazoa; phylum Chordata; order Ceratodontiformes; family Protopteridae; genus Protopterus; species Protopterus annectens. Next base: position 1,087,455,905 of record NC_056739.1, on the reverse strand, counting down.
CATTTTTATGTCTCCCTTGTCATATTTATCAAGAGGCAGGAAGTACAGTTGTGTACCTACCATAAATGTAGATGTTCGAGTGTATTCACTGTTGCAGTCATTACACTTGTGTTATCCTGCTGGCAGGCTACCCGCAGTCGGTCTGAATTCCAAAGTCCTGGTCCTGCGTCGGTTGCTGTCACCTCTTCCCTGACATCAGTGTGTCAGGGGTATAAAAGATGCAGCCGACGCAATTTTCTTCAGTTTTTCTTGCCTCAGATGTCAGGTGCCCCAGAAGGGTAGGCTAAAAAATTATGCCAATAAAAAAGCATGCAGTAAAGTAAAACATAATCTTGATCTACAAGCAAATACACCACATAGGTTGCATAGTGTAGAGAAGAACAGATAAGTCCCAGCAAAGAAAGGGGGATGGTGGGTGGGTAACCTGGACTGCAACAGTGAATACACTCTAACATCTACATTTATGGTAGGTACACAACTGTACTATGTTCATCGTGTTTCACTGTTGCAGTCATTACACTTGGGTTGAATCCCAAAGCTGAGTTTGGGTGGCTGGGCCTAAATAGAATTAGGAGTGGCTATGTGGCCCTGCAGAACTGCAGTGGTGAAGCCTGTTCTGGATTTAGAGTAAAGAGGTAAGTGGCAGTGCTTTGCAAAAGTGTGCACTGAAGTCCAAGTTGCAGTCTTCAAAATGTCCTTAGTTGGTACTCCCCTGAGGAAGGCTGCTGAACTAGCTGCTGCTCTGGTTGAGTGTGGCCTGATGCCCTTAGGCACTGATTTGCCATGTTGAGAATAGCAGAAATGAATGCAGTGGGCTATCCATTTGGAAATGGTCTGCTTTGAGATAGCTTTTCCTTGAGATCCTGCAGCATATGTCACTAAGAGTTGCTCAGATTTTCTGAAAGCTTTAGTTTTGTCCAAGTAGAAGCGTAGCTGTCTGTGTATGTCCAAAGAATGTAGAAGTCTCTCCCCTTTATTCTGTGGGTTTGGGTAAAAGGTAGGCAAATTAATTGTTTGATTACGAGCCACACTGGACACTACCTTAGGCATAAATGTTGGGTTTGTAATCAGAGAAACCCTGTCCAGATGGAAAATTATAAAAGGTTCAACCGCCATTAGTGCCTGTAACTCTGAGACTCTTCTTGCTGAAGTTATTGCTAAGAGCAGAACTGTTTTCCATGATAAGAATTTTATCCCAGCTGAATTGGCTGGCTCAAAAGGAGGCAGTGTGAGTTTTTCCAAGACAAAATTGAGGTCCCATGCAGGTACTGGTGCTCTTCTTGGGGGTCTTATGTTTTTGGCCCCTCTGAGGTACTACCTTAATAGTGGACGTGAAAAAATAGGTGGGTCCGTATTGTAATGAGCTGAAATGGCAGAGGCATGAATTTTAATCGATGAAAATGACAGGCCTTTGTCCAACATCTCAGTTAGGTATTGTAAAATCTGAGGAATATTTGGTACAAGCATGTCAATTCCTTGTGCCTGGTTCCAAGCACAGAATCTCTTCCACTTTTCTGCATATGCTTTTCTGGTGTTGGGTCTCCAGGCCTCCAGAATAACATCCATAACTGCTTTGGAGAGAGGTGTGTTCTGAATGGTTACATTATCCACCGTGCAGCCAGATTTAGGGCTTTGAGCTTGCTGTGCATTATCTGATTGTTCTGTTGGGTCAGTAAACGAGGAATTTGGGGCAATGTCCAGGAAGGGCCTTGAGACAAGCTCTTTAGGATTGGGCACCAGTGCTGGCATGGCCAGTCTGGGGCAATCAGGATCATTTTTGGCTTCTCTTGTCTGACCTTTAGGAGTACCTTGGGAAGGAGAGGTAGTGGGGGAAAGGCATATACTGTAAGGTTTTTCCAGCTGAATGATACAGCATCCACTTTCCATGCTAGCTTGTGATAAGTCCTTGTGCAGAATCTCTGTAGTTGGCAGTTGTGAGGGGAGGCAAATAGATCTATGTCTGGGCATCCCCATTTCCTTGTTATTATGCTGAAGATCTGTGGGTCTAGTTTCCACTTGTGAGGATCCATGAGGTTTCTGCTTAGTTCGTCTGCCAGAGTATTTGCTTTTCCTGGCAGGAATTGTGCTTGTAGGTGTACTTGATAAGTCAGTGCTGTGTTCCACAAAATCATGGCTTGTATGCAGAGGGGGTTCGATGCGTGCCTCCCTGCTTTTTTATGTACCACATGACTGTAGTATTGTCCGTCTTTATCAGCAGTTGTCCTGGTTGAAGCAGATCCTTGAAAGCTGTCAGAGCATTTTGAACAGCCAGCATTTCTTTTAGATTGATATGAAGATGCATTTGGCTTGTGGTCCATGTGCCCTGAATACATTTTCTCGTCATGTGGGCCCCCCAGGCATAATCTGATGTATCTGTTGTTATTGTCTGCCTGGCAGTGGGTAAAGTGAAAGGCTGTCCCTTGTTGTGGTGACAAGCCTATGCCCACCATCGAAACTCCTGTTGCAGGCAGGGAATGAGTGTAATTAATTTTTCCAGGCTGTGGCAATGTTGAGTCCAAACACTTTTTTGATACCATTGTGGTCTCCTCATATGCAGTCTTGCATATGGAATTAACAGAATGCAGGATGTCATGAAGCCCAAAGCCTGCAGAATTTTTCTTGCAGATAACTGGGTTTTTGTTGCCAACATTTCGAAGAAAGAAGTCAGTTGCCTTTGTTTGTCTGGCATGAGATAAGCCATCTGGGCAGTTGTACTTAAGCTTCCACCCAGGAATATTATCTCTTGAGAGGATACTAGTTTTGATTTCTTTTCATTTACTGTGTACCCTTGGCAAATTAGCAAACTTTTTACAGACGCCAGATGTTTTAGTAAAATGTCCTTGTTCTCTGCTTGAATAAGGCAGTCGTCCAAAGTAGGGAAATATTTGAATTCCTTTGTCTGCAAAAAGCAATTACTGGTGCCAGGCATTTTGTGAAGACCCTGGGCGCAGTAGATAAGCCAAAGGGCAGTGCAGAGAATTGGTATTACATTGAGCCAGCTATGAATCGGAGGTATCTTCTGCAAGATTGTTTGATTGGGACATACAGGTATGTCTCTTTTAGGTCCAAAGTTACAAGCCAAGCCTTCTTGCCTAGCATGGGCAGAAGCTGCTGCAGAGTCAACATTCTGAATTTTGGAAAGTCCAGAAAAGTGTTTAGAATAGACAGGTCCAGTATTGGTCTCCATGCTTTGTCCTTTCTGGGTACCAAGAAAAGTCATGAGTAAAATCCTTGTCCCTGCTCCTGTAGTGGTACTCGCTGAATGGCCCCCATGTCCATGAGGGATGAAACTTGCTTTTGTGCCTCTGCCCATTGATTGTGTGGCAGGTCTGGCATGCCTCTTGCCTTTGGCAGGGTGTGAAAGTGGAACCTGTAGCCCTGAGACACTATATTCAACACTCATTTGTCCTGGGTGATCATGTGCCAGTTTTGTGAAAAAAGTGCTAGTTTTCCCCCTAAGGGAGCTTCCAAAAGGTAAGTGCTTGGTACTAGTAGAGGAAAGTCATTGGGACTGTTTCCTATAAGGTTGAGATTTGTCTTCTCCGCTTTTGGAGGTAGAAGCCCCCCATTGTTTAGGCCTGTATGAGCCTTGGGGCTGGGATCTGCCTCTAGGGCATCTGTACCTGCCTCTTTGTGGCCTGACACTGGAAAGGACCAATTTTTTGAAGGCCAGTTCCTGCTAAATCTGGGAGGCTGTACCTGTAAGAAATCCTTAACTGTCTGCTTTGATTTCGCTTTATCCTCCATTTTCTTCAACACCTCTTCTGCCTTAACACCAAACAAAGTATCATGCTGTAATGGAGCATCTAATAATTTTGCTTTAACATGATCAGGCAGATTCTGCTCCTTTAACCAAGCATGCCTCCTAATCACAGAACCCGTTACAGTGGCCCTACAAGAGGCCTCCAAAGAATCAAAACCACATTGCAAAGTACGTTTTCCCACTTGTTCAGCTGCATGCAATAAATCCTGCATTTCCTTGTTCTCTGGACATTCAGAGTTAGTCAACATTTTCTGTTTTAATAGTGACATTAGGTATTGCTGATATTTAAGCATATGAAATTGACAATTCAAGGCCCTTACAGCCAAAGTAGCAGAAGTGTAAACTTTTTCCCCCATCTGTCCAGTGCCCTTGAATCTCTATCAGAGGGGACATGATTTTTAGCAGTGGAAGCTTTGACTCCCTTAGGACCCTGAGATATGGTTTCTGCGTCTGCAGCAGGGTTTTTATATAGGAATTTATGGGAATCTGGAACCCTGTAGTATCTGTCTGGCTTAACTGGTGCAGGGGTATGGAGTCTGGAGACAGGCCGGACTCTGAAAAAACATCATCTACAATGTCCAGAACAGAGGGAATAGCAAGGGGCCTGCGCTGAGGAAGTAAAAGAAATTCTCTGAGCCTTTTCTTAGATTCTGAGTAGTCCTGGCTCTCCCAATGAAAGTGCTTCCTCATGGTATGCAGGGTTTCCCCAAAGGAGAAATCTTCAGGAGGAGAAGCTGAAGGAATAGAATCCTCATAGGGAGGAAGAGAGTATTCCTGATCAGAGGAGGAATCAGAGGAAATGGAAACCCGATCTGAAGATTCATATTCTGTCTCTTGCCTAGGCCTCTTATCAGGAGGGGGATGGGAACCCCTGATCAAAGTAATAAGGTCTTCGGCCATTTTGAGCATCTGTTTTTTAGGCATGGAAGCCTGTCCTGGAGAATGCTGTACTTGTTTCTTTGTCTTTACAGCTGCTTTAGTCTTTGGTTTAGTAGCTGAAGAAGGCTTTACATATAACTGATCCTTTCACACTGGCAGAATTCCCAGAAAATTTGTTTTTGACAAAGTCTGGGTTCTGTGCTGGGACTTCTGCATAGCATCTACTTGTGTGAAGTAAAAGCCAATACCAAAGGGCTTTGGCTGACTAAGTTTGCATATGACTGCAAGCTAGGAGCAGTCATTAAATCCCCAAATGACCTACCCATCCTACAGGAAGGTTTGTTCCAAATAACTAACTGGTGTCAAAATTAAAGACTAAAGCTAAGATTTGGGAACTTATGTGGGCAGTGACCTAACTTTTGACCAACATGTCAACTGTTGTAAGAAAGTTCTTCTATATTGCACAGCTTATAAACAAAGGGATATGGCTAGATCACTGTCTCCCTTTACTCAGCCCTCATTAGACTAATCATGAAATATAATGCCCCATTTGGCATGCATCTGTCTTAGACACATTTAAGAACTGGAATGCCCAGAGAGATACCTTCCTAAAAGAATACGAGGCTTAAACAACATGTCCTAAATGGACAGACTGAAAGCCCTGTTACTATACTCGTTATCCTGCAGACTATTAAGAGGTGACCCACGCCTGGCATACAAGGTATTCTGACATATCACTTATGGATTTACTGCACATCAGTAAATCAAATGGTATCAGAAATGTAGCAGCTAGGGATCTAAACCTCTTCTGCAATATCAAAACAGTTCAGCAGGGCATATATATCTTGCAGGGGATACCACAGCTGTGGAACAGACTCCTCATCCACATAAAACAAGTTCATCCCTGTCCATATTCATGCACAACCAAGATCTATGGGTGGAAAATACAAAATTTACCCCAGGACTGTCCCCTGTATTACTAAAGGAGAGAGGCAGTAGCTAAATGCTTTATCCCATGCATGGGTCCCCTCAAATTATCTATGCTACGAAGTCAGTTATTCTCATTAGGGATAATATACAATTATTAGCCATTGGATGGCTAAGGAAATCTATAACTAAATGGGATAGGTTAATTCAAGCCCAAAAAGGGAAACTGGTCAGGCTTAAAATGTCCTGCATACTTAACCATGAATCTAGGTGCACTCTATCGAAGAGGCACAAACTGCAGAACCTATCGGTCTGTTATTTTCTGCAACTGGTTTGCAAACAAGACTGTTTGGCCTCCCTTTTTTAGAGGGGTGGTTCAAGATGCTAGGTGATACAGTTTTGGGAATAGTGGGAGAAGTCATGACTGCTCAAAATCTGGGCATCTAGCCTGAGGGTCTCTAGGCATACCTGACTGGTTTTGTAATTTTTCATTTTTGAAAGGCCTTCTTACCCTTAATTCTGGTAAAGGCAACGAGGTCCTGTTTAGGAGGGATAACTTCCTTCATAATCTGGTATTAAGAGTGGAAATGACCCAAGTTTTCCCCTTTTCATCAACTTTCTTGACTTGCTTAGCAAGGGGTCCAAAACAGTAGCTCCTCTGCCAGAGAAGACTTGAGGAGCTACCCTTCGACATGGCTTTTAATCACTGACCCTGTAGTAGCAGCCCTGGATATTGCTTCAGCAGCATCTTAGCCACACTTAATACTCATTCGTTTGCCTACTTGCAAAGTGATTTGGGCCATTTACTGAAGTTTCACTTTCAGGATCTCATCTTTTTTCCCCCAAAACCCCCAAGCTGCTCCTTCCACTATATGAACAGTTCACCCTAACATCTGAACATACTGGTTAGAAATGAAGTGCCCCGAAAGCCAGAGTCTTCCATACAAATGTTCTTCCCATACTCATCCAAGACTGCATTCTGAGTCACTTAAAAATGAAATACAGCCTGCAACCAATGTCCAAAAAAAGGAAGCCAATCTGGTGGTCCCCTGCCATTAATAAACTGTACAACAGAAGGAAGAAACTGCTGCAGAAAAAGGTGAACTCCCAAGACTGGAAAAACTCCCTTATTAGCCCCAACAAAAAGTTGAGATCCCTCATTAAATCCTCCAAAGCCAGCTATGAAGACAGAATTGTGGCAGATACTAAAAACAATCACAAAGCCTTCTATAATTGTATCAAGAACCTTCACAGCAATATCCAGATTTGTTCCGAGTTACTGCACAATGGTACCTCTTAAACTGATCCAACAGATATTGCCAACTTTACCCCTCTCTTGCCCCCAAAGGACCAACCACAACAATGGAAGAATGCCAGGCACCCAGCATTACTGCAGCACAGGTTAAAGCTGCATTTTCCAAGGCCAAGAATACAGCTTCCATGGGACCCAATTACATCCCTGGCTGAGTTCTACATGAACTAAAAAAGGACTGGCACCACATCTGTGTGCCCTGTTCAGTCACAGCCTCACCTCAGGCTTTGTCCCTAACAAATGGTGCACTGCTACAATCATCGCTCTCCATAAACGGGGAGCGACTAAAGACCCTGGGAATTTTTGCCCCATTAGCCTGATGAGTCTGATATGTAAAGCTATGGAGCACATCATCATGGACCTGATTAACAAAGAAATAGGAAATCTCCAAACTCTAGACTCCACACAAATTTGGCTTTGTAAAAGGGAAATCATGTCTGCTCATCCTGGTTTAATACTTTGAGTCCGTCACCAGGGCTGTGGATGAAGGAAAGAGAGTGCATACAGCCTACCTCGATCTGGCCAAGGCCTTTGATACCATTTCTCTCTCGGGAATTATTGATAAACTCAACAAACTAGGCATCAACACCTATATCACTAGGTGGGTTGCAAACTGGCTCACAGACAGAACACAGGGTGAAAGTAGTGGACTCCAAGTCAGACTGCCGACCAGTCATGAGTGGAGTCCCACAGAGATTGGTCCTGGGTCCTCTCCTGTTCGACATCTACTTCTCAGAAGTCCAGGCAAACACAAAGGGACTCTGGCTGACCAAATTCACAGACGACTGCAAGCTGGGGGCCATTATTAACTCCCCAAGTGATGCAAAAATCCTACAGAAACGGCTCACTGAGACCAATGACTGGTGTCAAAACCATGGCCTTAAGCTTAATGCCAAAAAATGTGTTGTCATCCTCTTTGGTAAAAGCTCTGTTCCCACTAATTACCACATCGATGAAAGTCCACTGAACACTGAAGGTGTTATGAGAGATCTGGGGACGCAGGTCGACAGCAACCTCTCCTTCGACCACCACACTGCCACTGTGGTCAGAAAGTCCTTCTATGTGGTACATCTCATTACAAAGGGTTTTGCATCCAGGAAGTATGATGTCATCTTCCCTCATTAGACCAATCATCAAGCATAATGCCCCATTTGGCATGTACTGCACTAGACACCTGCAACAGCTGGAGAGGCCACAGAAGTACCTCACGAAAAGGACCCTAGATATTAAACACATATCCCAACATGGACAGAATCTAAAGACTCCAGCTATTTTCTGTCTCATATCGCCTACTTAGAGGCGATCTCTGCTTGACTTACAAAGCTATGTCTGACCCAGCTCTGTTAGAAATGCTACAGCTAAAGAAATCCCAATCCCTCCACACCACACGCTTCAGAGACCTCAACCTCATTACCACAATCAACAGAACATGCTGGAGGGACAGGTTCCTCACCCAGAGACTGCCCATCCACTGGAATAGACTTCCCATACATGTCAAGCAGAGCACCTTGCTGTCCCTCTTCAAGAGGAATCTTGATGAGTAGATGGGTAATAGAAATTTCACCTCGGGATCACTCCAGTGGCTCTACTTGATAGAGGCACTAGAAACTAATATTGGGCGGCACGATGCCAGGGCACTTCTATGGGCTAGGCTTGTAAAGGCTCCAGGGCCATTAGCCTAGTGCACACCTATGAACCTATGAACTAAAGTAAACTCTTTTGCAGCATCAAGGGACAACACTGATGGATCTGCTATGGGATTCTTGTACAAGTATTTGAAGATAGTCTGAACACTATAAAAAAAAAAAAAAAAAAAAAATCAGTCAGGCTTCCTGGGAGAAGGGGACCGAAAAGGTGTTCCAGGGATGCATTTCAAATTCATCCTGTAAGGCCTCTAACTACCAAAGGCTTCAGGGTGTCAAATCTCATGAAAGTCAATGTCACTCTTCTTGGCATCATATACCTCCCTAACTTCCTATATGAAGTGGTACTTCATGATAAATAAGGTGTCTCCAAATGAAATGCTAACGGAGGTATTACCTGAGGAAAGGGTGTCCTCATCATCTGTGTCACAGTCCAGAGGGGAAGACATCGAAGATTCACAGGTCAGGTAATCCATGGAGTTCAAAGAGTCTGACTTTTGGAGAGTCACTCTTCTTCTTTTGAGAAGGGTGAATGCTTGAAACAGCTGGCAGGACTGGTCTAGCCTGCACATTTTGCATGAAATTAAAGAGGCCTTGGGCCATCTTTAACTAGACTTGAGAGAGATAAGAAATTGAGGACTTACTTGATATCTTCATAGCCAGTAGCAACAATGGAACAGGGATGACAGACATCCATGACTTGGACATCTGGGCCCTTACTGTGACTGGAGTGACTGCCTTGTAGGTCATGGGTTACAAACAGGAATCCCATACCCTGAATTTTAAGAACACAGACCATCTCAGGAACCAACACCTGGGCTTCAATGACCTAAACTGTGGTTAGCACAAAAACAGTGTAGCTGATGAATGCCAGTGGCATGATGATCATTCTGACTACTGACAATATTCAGCCAGGGACCAAGTGCTGGGCACAAAAGCATCACCATCATGACGCTCAGCAATAGGGGCTGTGTGTTTCACCAGGTCCAACATCCTCAGCTGAGATACAAACTGTGACGAAGGAAGAACTGAAGATCATACCAGCTGAAGTCACATACCATGAATGTGTTCATACACTATGGAAACCAGCATCAGCCCAGATGGGGAGGGTGAAGAGTGCCCAGAAAAAAAGTGTGATGTACTGTTGGAAATGAATGCCAGGGATGCCCTGATGCTGGTCTGTCACTTCCTCAAAAAGACATGGGGTTATCTGACATAACTTGGAAAGTCATCTGGCAGTTTTTAATTAGCATCTCATGTTTGCTTTATCAGTGCATACTCAATACTTCTGGCAGCCATTTTTTTTTCTCATTAAGAGTACACTAGTAAATCTAGACTAGTATAAGATACTCACTGTCCATGAATGAATCAAGAAAAAAAAAATCAAGGAATTAGCTGGTCTGTTAAACAATTCTTTTCCTTTCTATTGAAAATCAAGTGTCTGAATGCAACAATTCTAAAAACAGCAGTTAGTCTCTCATAAATATGCTTGTGTTTTTGTAGTCATGCTTTTGCATGATGAAAAAATGTTAAAAGTAAAACTGGACTCGACCTGTTTTAATTTGACCTGGCATGCATTACTTATCTATATTCCTGTAAAGAACATGTGTGTGTTGCCTAAATGCATGCATCATAGACTTCCATTATAAATACTATTAGTCCGGAAATTTGCTGTGCAATCTCTAGGTAAAGTGATGTGCCTTACTTCCAAAGCAAAGATGTAGCCAAGGCTATGGCCAGCACTTTATACTTAAATGAGATCATGATTTCTGAAAATCACTGAGAATGTTACGACTTCCAGTGGCAATAAATGAAAATTATGCACTTAACATAATGACAGATCCACGTTGTCTGTTTTTTGTCTGATTCAAATGTGGGTTATTGGATCCAATAACATCTGACATTGGCACCAATTAGAAACATCTTGCTTCAGAGCTCTGGCTCCTCCCTACCCACTCCCTGTGCTCCACCTAATCACCTAAGATTGAGTTTGTCCTACTTATAAATTCTAATTATTGTAGTACCAGCTAGCAAATCATGCTGTAGAAAACAGCAGGTACCTTTTAAGCAAATTTAAAAGATGCCTAGTTCATCCTTCTCACTCCTTAGAAATACAAATGACAACTTGGAGGGAGGTATGCAGGTGAGATACTGAACAGGACAAAAAACAGACAACATGGATCTACTGTTATGGAAAGTGCACAACTTTCTTATCCAGTGTTGTTTATTTTCATCCAAATCAACATTAGACAAAGTCCCAAGCACCAAGGCCCAGGTGGACTCATGGAACGATCTTCCTGAGAATGGTGGAGCCAAAGGATGAATGACATCTGTATTGCTCATCCAATCTGTAATGAGAAATAAAGGTGTGAACTGTAGACCAAGCAGCTGCTGCACAGATACCATCAATAGAAGTTGGTTTGCAAATACTGCAGATGCAGCCACCTCTGCTGTTCAATGTGCTTTTGTTTTCAATTGCAAAACCAGGCCTTTTTTCATATATGCAAAGGAGATGCAGTCTGAAAGCTATCTGGACAAAAGTTTGTAAACTGAATTCCCATTTTCTGTTTTGAGAACACAACAAAGAATTTGATTTCCAGACTGGTCTTGTCCTGAGAACATAGAATCACAATTGACAATGCACATCCAGCATGTGCAACATGTATTCACCTTTATTAGAAAATTTTGGAAAGAAAACTGGTAAACACCGATTCTTAAAGAAACTCTCTTCTTCTAAAAGACTAAACAAGGTGGTTTAAAAGAAAGGGCTTGTAATTCAGAAATTCTTCTGGCTGAAGTTACTGCTACTAGAAAGACAGTTTTCCATGTGAGAAATTTAATGTCTACTGATATTTTGGGTTCAAACAGTGATTGAGTTAATAGTTGCAACATAATGGTAATGTCCCAGGGGGGCACTGGGTCTCTTATAGGTGGACTAAGAAAAGTTCCCTTCAAGGAGGCTTTTGATATTTTTAATGAGGCAATGGAGGAGTTTTCCAGGCCAACATGGCAATTGGAAAAGGCTGCTAGCTGTACCTTGATTATGGAACAGCTGGAACAGTCCTGAAATAACTGAAATAAACTGCAGAAGATTAGGAACTGGAGATGACAATAGGTCTAAACTTTTAGAAAATACCCAGATAGAAAGCTTCTTCCACTTGTTATGAGAGACCCTGATAGTAGAATATTTTTGGAAGCCATAAGAATGCGTACTACTGAAGGGGAAAAAGCCTGGCATCTCTGGATAATGTTAAAACTGGAGGAACCATGTGTTTAACTTCATGGATTTATGATCCAAAAGAGGCAATCTGGATAGGTGAGAAAGTGGTCCTGCTTTCAGGATGGATGAACTAGTAGAGCCATAGGAAAGGAAACCAAGAGGCAACTGAGTATAACCCCAGCCTTGCACATCCTTGCTTTCTATATGAATTTGTTCATCAATGGATAGGGATAGAAGGCATAAAGGACATCCTGGAGCCAGTGATGGACAAGTGCATCTCTAGGGGACTGTTCCTGTGGAGGAACTAGGGCAAAACAACTGTTGCATTTGTTGTTAAGATAGGAGGCAAGAGATCACAGCATGATTGCCCGCAGTGACTGAATATCTCTGCAGCCACTGCTGAGTTTAGGGACCATTTGTGAGGCATCAGGACACATCTACTCAATGTGTACATTGGAATTCCCTGAGATATGCACTGCTATGAGAAAGTATTACGAAGACATTGACCATTGGCACATCCTCATGGCTTCTTGACATAGTAAGTAGGAGCATGTTCTTCCCTGTTTGTTTAGATATCAAACTACCAACGTATTGTCTGTCTGAACAGCTATCACACTTTTGGGGAGAACATCCTGGAAGGCCTGCAGCTCTAGGAGGACCGCTCTTATATCTCCAGCATACTGATGTGGAGTTTTGCCTCTGTCTGAGACTAGGAGTCTTGGACAGTATTTCCCTCAAAATGACCCCCACCCCAGGAGAGAAGTGTCCATCATCACTACTCCCCCACAGGGGGATACCCGCACAAAGGAACACACTTGCATCAATGGTGAAGATGCTTCTCACCAAGACAGATGGTTTCTGCAAGTTGGAGAGATTCATATCTTTCAATGAAGCAGATTGTGAGCCTGAGACCACTGCACTGCAGAGATCCACTGAAGAACTCTCATTTGATATCTCACCAAGGGTACCAAAAGAATGGTCGAAGCCTTTAATTCTTGCATCCAAAGTATTAATCTGGCTAGGAGAGAATAATGTCTCATGAGAGAGTTGAAGCTGGTAGTTGGATGGAAAGCACCCTGCGAGGAGAAAGGCTGACTGTCTGAGAAACTGAATCCAGGTGACCAGCTTGAGTTGGAGTGAGTTGACTTTTTTCCATGCTGCTGGTAATGCCCAAATCCTGAAGCAACCACAGCAAGAGGTCTCTGTTGACACATTATTAGATCCGAGGTAGCGGTTAGGAGCCAATCATATAAATATGGGAACACCTGGAACCCTAGCAGACGGAAATTAGCTGCTACTACTGCCATCACCTTGGTGAACACCCTGGGGGCTATGGTGAGACTAAGGGGCAGTGCTCTGAACTAATCAGGATTAGCTCCCAGCTTGAAAAGGAAAAAAATCTCCTTGAGCACCTGTCTATCTTTGTGTGATAGTACATGTCCTTGAGATCTATTGAGCACATCAAGACATCTTTCTTCAGAAGACACAAAATGGACTGAATTGTGACACCTGGAATTTTGTCTGCTTCATAGATTGATATAAATGACTCTGCTCCAAAATGGGTCTGTGGTCCAGTTTTCTTTGGAACTAAAAAGAAAGTACAGTTGTATAAAATCTTACCATAAGAGTAGATGTCCTTCTCTTCACTGTTACAGTACTAGGGCTGTGGCTTCTTCTGCTGCTTATTTCAAAAGTTTGGATGCTAACCCCATTCCTGAGGCAACTACTTGGATTTCTGTGCATATTTTTTACTAAAGCACTACACTCTGGATGTAGTTTCTAGGGCTAGAGATGGATTTGCCATGGCTATCCTGCATTGTTTTCTTGAGGGGGCTAGCTGGACCTTCCCCATCTCACCTTTCTTCCTGAGCTTTTGTACTCTCCCGACTGTATAATACAACAGTGATATGGAAGGACATTGTACGGTTGTGTAAAATCTTTCCATAACAGTAGATGTCTTTCTCTTCATTGTTGCAGTATTTGCTTGCTCCCTCACTCCTCCTGTTTCTTTCTCCTTCTGGATGCACATGTTCCTCTTTTCTCCTTGGACTGGTGTTCCTCCTGTGGCTTTTCACTTCTGAGGATGGTATATTCATATGTCAACTTTATGCCCTACACCATGCGTGGGGATATGTGTGACGTATAATGTCCCTATTACAATGTAAGGCTTTGGTACACTGACCAGACGCCAGGCTACCCTTGACAGGGGGATCCCTATTTTAAGGAATACTGCAACAGTAATATGGAAGGACGTCCTTAAATAGACTCTGGATCCTTGCTGGTCTTTGTGGACTGGTTGAATGACTCTTTTCTAATAGCTTTGAAATTTCTGCTGTTGCTAGTTCCTGCTGATTGGCTGGAACATCGGGAACAGATCTGTTCTGTTTTGGAGGATGAGAAAGTGGAATTATACAGCCTCTGGAAATAAGATCTAGCAACCAGCAATCTGTTATATTTGGCCAGGCTACAGGGTGCAGAGAAAATCATCCCCCAACTGCCTCCAGAGAGCAGCAGTTGGGCAAACTTTCAAGGATGATAGAAGGGTTTCTTAAAAAAGGGCCCTCTTGAAACCTTGATTTTGCAGTCCATTTCTGTCCCTGGGGCAATGTCCATTCTGATGTCCTCCTCCTCTGTCATTGGGAAGCCTGTCACAAGAAGTACCTTGGTAAGATCCCTGTGACTTCCCAAACCACATCTTCTTCCCACAACTCTGATTCCTAGAAAAGGATCTCTGAGGTGTGGGGAAGCAAATTCCAACAGCAGAGAGGGTCTTACCATCTTCCTGGCTTCTAATAAGAGTTTCCCTGAACTTAGGACCAAACAAAGTGGATCCATCATACAGAGCATTAATAAAGGATGCCTTGAAATTTCCTGCAAAGTCACAAAGACACATTCAAGCATGTCGGTGTACTGTAAAGGTGGTGTCTGCTGCCCTGGCTGTGGCACTGGATGCATTAAGAATCTGACACATAGCCACATTAGATGAGGATTGAAGGGTTGAGAGCTGAGATTACACTGTTTTCTCGACATCTGTTGGCAGGACCCTTGAGTGAGATTTGGAAAGCTCTTTGGTCAAATCTATCTGAAATCGAGTGACATGTGCTAAATAGTTCAGTGCTTGTAATGCAAACAACGCTGAAGCTTACATCAATTTCCCAAAACAATCCATCTCCCTTGACACCTTGTTAGGAGGATGAACCAAAGTGCTTTCTTCCAAAACCTCGTTCTTGGTTGCTTCAGCTACCACTACTGTGCACATAGGTGACACCTTGCTCCCATGCTTTCTGTCTGAAGGTGCTGACAAGATTTTGTCGGGCTTCCTGGGGATGGCTTCCACCACATCAGGATCCATCCTTGCTCACTGTGCCATGAGGTCAACTAAGAGGTCGACAAGAGGTACCAAAGGCTTCCAGGAACACAGACTCTTCCAGAGGGGGATGTATGTTGGGCCATCCCCCTTTCCTTCTCATCAATTCCAAGATTTCACTGAAGGTGACGTCTTCAGGTGAGGATCTGGGGGATCATTCTCCATCAAAGTCTATGTCATCAGTGACGGACACTGGAGAGGAGTTAATGTGCTCCACTTACATATCTGCTTTTGGTGATCTTGCTCTCTGGGAATGCCAGAGGATTGAGTCTCGGACTGGGAGCTTAACAGACAAGTTTCCTGAGGTCTTGGTTCTGACAGTCCCTGTCTAACAGAAAGATTACAAATAGAATCAGGCTCGGTGCACAGTTCAGGTGACACAAGTCTTGATGAAGGTATGGTATCTCTCGGAGTCAGAAGGAATATCTGAAAAATCTCAAAAGCAGATGACATTATCTGCTCCAAAGGATTATCTCCAATAGCGTTGGTAAAGACCCTTCAGAAATAATAAGCCTCGACTCCAAAGCGGATCTTGGAGCAGAGTATGGAAAGCTGAGACACCGAGAGGTAGAGATGGCTCCGAGTCTTGCTGTCGACTCCTTCTCCCACTCCCTGAGGCCGAAAGCAGAGTTCCAAGAGTGTCCCAGCTTTGAACGCATTGGGGCCAACAGAGACAGGGGGATCCAGTCTGAGTCAAAATGGAGAAAACCACTAGTTCCGACATGGATACTAAAGGCAGATTGACACAGAGCCAACCAAATCCAATGGCTGGTCCAGTGTTAGAATGGGTAAAGGTGTGCTAGGTATAGTACTTGGTACAGTCAAGGGTGATGGTAGCAAGAGAACTCAAAAGCTGAATCTGAGCTCTAAGGAAACTCCTCATCACTCTGTCAATGTCCTGCTCTGAAAGACACCTGTTTAACCAGGCAGAAGACGACAAAGGAGGAGCTCTGGGAGGTCTCCTGTCTTGTCTTGTAAGATGGGTGAATGTAGACTGGAGATTACTGGTTCCAGTGAGAACCAAGGCCAATCAATGGGTGAATGGGTCTGAGCAGCTCCTGGATCTGGGCACTGCAAAATCTTAGATCAGGTCCTTGAGCAGGAGCTGGATCTGGTGTCCATTTCCTTAATTTTACTGGCTAGTCTATTTCTCCTCCTTTCTCTCTCTCTCTGTCTAGTTTTTGCTTTCAACTTAAACTTTTATGTATCATTAGTTTTCTTCTCCTGGCTGGCTGGTGAAGCTGAAGTAGGAGGAGTCGACTCAGCAGGTAAAATCCCTTTAACCATCAGCAGTTCCTTCCATTGCTGTAGTGCTCTAGCACTGAAGGAAGTGCAAGCTTGACATCGAATTTCAAGATTTTCTGCCCCCAGGCAGTAAAAACATTTTTGATGAGGATCCTGCAGGGGCAGTTTGTGCCCACACTTAATTTTTTTTTTTTAAATCCCATGTCTCAGACATGTTGAATTTTAAATATAAAACTATCAATCTAATAAGCAACCTGCCCTCAAAGACGAAAATCTGAAATTATACTGATAAATACTTTAAACAATATGGATATAAAGAACAGCACTGCACACTAAGAAACACTAAAACTACAACTCTGTACTATCAAGACTAACATGCACTAATTTGACTACTAAATTGGCTAACTATCCTACGGGACCCAAAGAAAAACACTATTCCACAGAGAAGGAACTAAAAAAGAATATTAAGATCCCTTCCAATTAACAAAGCAGTTGAATACTTCAACTCTACTTTTCTAACAATCCTGGACCATCACGCCCCAATACGCTGTACAAGAAATAAAGCTAAACCTGCTCCTTGGCTCTCTAACAAAACCAGGCAACTAATCACTCAGAGAAACAAATCCTGGGCTAAATGGCAAACTACTAAGAACTCTACAGATCATCTAACCTTCAGACAGCATAGAAATAATACAAAAAAAGCCATCCTACTTCACAAAAAGAACTACTATCTCCACCTACAACAATCCTCCCTCAAGGAACCTCAGAAGTTTTGGTCTACTATCAATAAACTTCTTTATCCAGGTGTACCTGTTACCCCCATCCCCTCAGGCACTAAACCTGAAAATTCTACTGAAACAGCTAATGCCTTTAATTCGTTCTTTACCAATACTATCCAAACTCTGGCTAGCCATCTATCCCCTGATATCTCAAATACACAAATTCCCACCTCCAAGGCACCCCCAGTATTCAAGTTAGAACCAGTGCCCACATCATATATTTGCTCCCTTCTCCAACAGCTAAAAGCAACTACCCCCTCAGCTGACAAACTCCCAGCTGAATTCCTGCAAACAGCATCTAAAGCCATAGCTTATCCCACCTCCATATTGATAAATAGAACCATAATTGAAGGTATTATCCCTTCCATCTGGAAAATCTCTCATATTATCCCACTACACAAAGGTGGTAGCTCCAACGAAATGTCCAACATTTGTCCCATAGCACTGCTCTCCCCACTTGCAAAAATAATGGAAAAGTGTGTCCAGAAACAGCTAATGAACCATCTTCTCCATCACAACCTACTAGCAAACTTTCAACACGGATTTAGACCTTTCCACAGTACCTCTACTGCTTTGCTTTCCTTCACAAACTTTACCAACGAAAACCGCAACAAAAATATCCTCTCCTCAGCAGTCTTTGTCGACTTAAAAGCTGTCGACATGGTTAATCACCAAATCCTTCTTTACATCCTAAAGTCCTACTCACTAAATCCACTATCCATGAACTGGTTCACATCCTATCTAGAAAACAGACAGCAGGCTGTACTCTGGCAAAATACACTATCGAATCATCTGCCTATCACATTAGGTGTTCCACAAGTCTCCATATTAGGCCCCCTCTTGTTTTCCATTTACATCAATGACCTCCACTTAGCCATTCCACTCTCCACATGTATTCAATATGCAGACGACTCTACTATAGTCTGCACAGCCACCTCTCAGGCTGAACTTCAGTCTCATACACAAAAAGCTTTCAATACAGTAGAACACTGGTTCTCTAACCGCTGCCTCCTACTAAACCCCCCAAAAACTAAACTTTTACTCTTTACACCAACCCAAAAGACTACCCCTGTACACTTCACTATCACATCTAATAATGGCACCCTTATTTCTCCTGATCTAACCACTAAACTCTTAGGAATCACAGTTGACAATAATCTCAACTTTGATACCCACATAAATGCCACAGTAAAATCAGTTAACAGAAAATTAGGATCCCTCTACAGAATAAAACCTTATCTTACACCACTAGCTAGGTCCACTATAACTAGAACTCATTTACTCTCAACCCTTCTTTATGCCTCTCCCATTTACACTAACCTCTCTAAAAGGAACCTTCACAAACTAGCTATATCCTATAATAACATTGTTAGGTTCGCTACAAGCTCCCCTTTTAGAACTCATCACTGTCTAAATATGAAACAACTAGGCTGGTTAGAATTTCTGAATCAGATACAATTTCAGCAACTGACAATAACATACAAGGCCCTTTATCAACCCCATAATACTCCCATACTCTCTAGCTTCATTATACCATATAGCAATCTCAAAAAATTACGCTCCTCAAACAAAATGCTTAGGAATATTACTAAATCTAAAAATTAGCAGGTGATTCCTTGTTCTCTCACTCTGTCGGAAAAGTATGGAATCTATTACCACCTGACCTTACATCTCTGACCTCTCTCCCACTTTTTAAAAGAAATCTAAAGCTCTACTTCAATAATCACTGGTTATGCTCCTGCTCTAACCCTGACTAACATTTTCTTCACTCTGATCTTTTACCTTTCTCCTATTACAACCTTAAAATACTTCTATATCCTTTTCTTTCACATAGAAATAAATTGTTACTAGTATATCCTTCTAAGACTTGTTTCCAGTAGGAGTAGTTTATAATATAAAAAAAAAAAAATATATATATATATATACATATACATATATATAAAAACCTTTGAATGCTTCTATTTTTTTAATATTCTTTTAACAAATTTCTTTAGCTAGCATGTTATGCTAAAATCATTGCTGTATACAACTGCCTTTATGGCATAATTTTTGCTATATAAAACTGTTTTTATGTTATTCTCTATTAAATTGTATGTTTTTTCCCTGGAGCTTTTCTCCCCGGGCCTCTACTGAAAATGGACATATATCCAGTTAGACTAGCCCGGTCAACAAATGTAAAATAAATAAATAAAAGGAAGTTCTAGGAGCCCATGAAGACATGGCTGAAATCTTTCTCTACAAACAACATCTGAGGTAATTAGATGGAGCACAGGCAGTTATGGGTACAGGAGAAGCCTGAGCCCTGAAGCAAGATCTTCCTAGTTGGTGCCGAGGTTGGATCCGACAACCTACAGTTGAATCGGATGAAAACAGACAACACTGGATGTGAGGATTATGACTGGGTCTTTGACTAACTGTATACCCTTCAAACTCTTGTTTGGACTCCCATGTACTTCAGCAGAAAGGGGCACAACTAAAATAGCTTCCAATGGCATCAAGTTCCTACACAGGGGTAAATGGGCTTCCCTTTGCAAAGGAAATGAGAAGATCAATTCGAAACTTGGCTATTTCATTTTACTTACTAGATGGATTACACCAGGCCTAGGCATATGGAATTTTACCAGATAAGACACATTATGAATGGCATTTATAATAACCAGGAGAAATTTGATCATAACTCCAAACTCCTCTGTACTGCACTGATGAGAACTACCAGTAGCCGAAACGGATGAGGTTTTAGCTTAAAGTTTCGTTTGACTTAATGCACCTCAAGATGAAATGCAATGTTAGTATGGAAATACAAATTCAAGAACCTGGTTTGTAAAAAGATTGCCAAGCCTTCTAATTTTCCAGCATTAAAGCTGATCAGCTACCAAACAAAATACTAAAAAACAACCCGGGTTCATTATTTTCACTCCCTTTTTACTTGCAAAGAAAGTGAAAACATGTAGATGGCCCTGTACAGAAAACATTCTGTTGCCAGCCTGGCAGCATAGACAAATTATTCCTCTGCAGGATTTGGACAATCCTTCTGACCCTAACACGAGGGAAAGCAAGAAAAATGTAAACTAAGGCTAACAATGGGGACTGAGGGAGTGTTTGCAGTGGGAGTCCAATATTCCACTTTAGAGCTCCTGTCTGGTGTAGTATAGCATATACACGTCTAACAAATTTCAAAATGGCTACAACTGTTGTGCATCCACCTTAATTTATTTTTCAAATTTTCTGCAAAAGTTTCTGTTAATAGGATATAAGCTAAGTGACACAATATAACCCCTGCATACAAAAAGTTTACTTTTAAAACTTTTCTGCAAAAGGTTCTGAATGAAAAGGATTAAATTAAGAGAAAAACACTGAAAATTAGATAAACAATGAAACACAAGCTATTATTTTCCAAGTTTACTGGGATATGGGTTACTGAACTCTGTTAATGGGATACAAGCTAAAGTGAAACAATATAACCCCAGCATACAAGAAGTTATTACTTTTAAAACATTTGACACACATTTGTTAATAGTGGCTCTATGGACTGGCAATCAGAAATGCCATCAAGGGTCACTTTTCCACCTCTTACTCACAGTTTCATAGTTTAGTACTAGGCTATCTGTCCTTGGCCATTTATAAGCCTGCCAAAGTGTATGTGGATTTCGCCACCCCATGTAACGATACAAAAGTGTACAATTTAAATTAAATTTAGTTTACTGTGCCTCTATCTATCTATCTGCAATGACACAGAGATGACCCCCAGGGTAAACCTACGATCATCCATCCATTCGTCCAGATTTCTCTTGAAGAGAGTCAGTGAGGGGTTCTGCCTAACATGGACAGGTATCCTGTTCCAGAGTGCGGGAAACCTCTAGGTTACGAATCTGTCCCTCCAGCATGTCCTATTCATATTTGTGCTGAGGTTTAGATCTTTAGCTCTCGTGGCTCTGATGGATTTGGATTTTTTGAGGTGGAGCATGTCCATTAATTCTGAATTGGACATGGCCTTGTACGTAAGGCACAGATCACCTCTGAGCAGGCGGTATGCTACTGAATAGAGCTGGAGCTTTTTCAGTCTGGCAGCATATGACATATGCTGGAGAACCTTGATCCTCTTGGTAAGGTACTTTTGGGGTATCTCCAGCTGCTGCAGGTGCCGGGTGAGGTACATACCAAATGGGGCATTGTACTCAATCATAGGCCTGATAAGGGAAGAATATAAGGGTACAATGACATCCTTTGATCTGGATGTGAATCCCTTCATGATAAGGTGGGCAAGGTAGAAGGTGGCGACGTGGGTGTCAAATGAGAGGTCACTGTCATCTTGGGTCCCCAGGTCTCTGATCACGTTTTCCGTACTTAATGGATTACCACCTATGTGGTAATTTGTGGGTACTTTGTTTTTTCCAAAGGGGATGACTATACATTTTTTGGCATTTAGTTTAAGGCCATGACTCTGGCACCAGTCGTCTGTTTCTGTGAGGCCCTTCTGGAGGATGCATGTGTCAGCTGGTGTGTCGACTATGGCGCCTAGTTTGCAGTCGTCTGTGAACTTTGTCAGCCACAACCCCCCTATGTTTGCCTGCACATCTGAGAAATAAATGCCGAACAAGAGGGGTCCCAAGACAGCGCCCTATGGGACTCCACTTGTGACTGGCTTAGAGTCTGACATAGCTCCAGCTATTCTGACTTTGTGGGTTCTGTCCTTTAGCCAATTTGCAACCCATCTTGTGACAAACGGGTTTACATTTAAGCTGTTGAGCTGGTCTATGATGCCTGAGTGGAGTATTGTGTCGAAGGCTTTTGCCAGATCCAGGTAGGCTGTGTGAACTGCCTTCATCGATGGCTCTAGTGACTGTTTCAAAAAAGTCCACCAGGTTTAAAAGACAGGATCTGCCCTTTACAAAGCCGAACTGGGTAGGGTCAATTGTCTGTAGGTCTCCGATGTCTTTGTTTATGAGTTCCATAATGATCCTTTCCGTAGCTTTGCAGACCAGGCTGGTCAAGCTTATGGGGCGGTAGTTTCCAGGGTCTGTAGAGGTGCCACCTTTGTGGAGTGGGACCACTGTAGCTGTACGCCAGTGTTCAGGGACGTATCCTGTAGCAAGGCTACGATTAAACAGCGTTCTTATGTGCGGGTTTAGCTCCTCTAGGAGTTCACGTAGCATGCAACCCGGGACACCGTCAGGTCCCATGGATGCTGTATTTTTAGCTTTGCTGAGGGCAGCTCTCACCTGGACATCTGAGATTTCAGGGAGGTTGCATTCAACTGAGATATTTATTTCATCTTTTGGGGGAGAGGGAGGGGAGAAATTTGCACTGAACCTGTCTGCTAGTATGTTGGCAATATCTGTGGGTTCAGTGTATTTTTTGCCGTTATGAACTAACTCTGCGCATATCTGAGGGTTTCCGACCAGGTTTCTAACATAATTGAAGAAGGCCTTGTGATTATCTTTAGTGTCCTTAGCGATTTCTCTCTCGAAGTTGGCCTTTGATGATTTTATTAGCGAACGTAGTTTTTTGCTAGTGCTGATCAGGGATGCCTTCCCTTTATGGGATTTTGCTCTGTCTTGCAGTAGCTTCCTTCTCTTGTTATAAAGTTTGTTTATGGCTGGGGTCCACCAGATAAGATGCCTGCCTTTGGTGGAAAGGGTCTTGGTTTTATTTGGGATTGCATGATCCATGCATTCTTGGAGATGCCCGTAGAAAGCATTTGTGAAGGATTCAGCAGTGTGGGATGTGGTTTCCACTGGCCCAGGGGGCTTGAAGGATACCATTTCAGTCCTAAGGAGTGTACAGTCAGCTTTTGAGAAGTTTCTCACTGTGGTCTTTTGTGCTGGGGGTGGAGGTGGGATATGAATATCTAGGGTTATTAGTTTATGGTCTGATCTCACTAGTGAGGGGTATACTTCCGGTGTTGAGCATTTTGTCCCCATGTTTGTGATGATCAGGTCAAGTATATTATTTCCCCTTGTGGGGGAGGTGACTAGTTGTTCCATCGCATTTGAGTTGATGAATTCCAGTAACCTTTGGGCTAGGGTGTTGGGGCTTGAGTAATGCACCCAGTCTATGTTTGGGTAGTTGAAGTCTCCCAATATGATTGTGTTTGGTGAGACATTCATATCCTCCAGTGTCTTCAGGAAGGCTGAATGGAGTTCCTGAGATTGCGAGGGTGGTCTGTAGCATGCTACAAGTTGTATAGCAGTTTTGCCTACGGTTAGTTGCACATGGATGGTCTCCGATGCTTCGTGCGTTGCCACTAACCTGGAGGTGTGGGTGTGTCTAATGAATATGGACATCCCCCCTCCTTTTGTGGTTCGGCCCAGGTTTTGGGGCCGAAATGCATGATACAAGGTATAACCTGGTAGGGCTGGGGTGCTCTCAGGAGCCTTGAACCAGGTTTCAGTTACTGCACAGACATCGATGATCTCCATACTGAGGAGTGCTTCGAGAGCCTGCATCTTGAGATTTAAACTTCTGGCATTGAGCAGCATTACCCTTAGTTTTTTTCCTTTATTGTTTTCTAAGGTGGTGGGTTTGTCTTTTGAGCCTTGCCTAAAAAAGGCACTATAGGGGTGGCAAGAGCCTTAGCCAATATCCGGAAGCCCAGTGGTGACAGGTGCAAGCCGTCCCTTGTGAAGCAGCGTGGCTTGTCCAGCATGTCATCCCAAGCAGACAGACATTGGATCCCCCTAGAATGACACCAGTAATTGAGCCAATTATTAAAGCTGATCATCTTAGAGAGCGCATTTGTCAAACAAAGAAGAGAAAGGGAAAAAGGAAGGCTTGCCGAACCCAAAGCTGTATTGAGGCAAGCGCCATTAGTTCTTCCCTAAAGGGAAAGCCTGGTCCACTTTGCAAGGTAGGTCTAGAGTTGGGCTTTCGTGTCTCGCAGGACTCCCAGTGTGGTTCTAGTGTTCTACCTTCCAAGGCTAAAGTCTGAGATTCTTAGGTTTGGGTGTACAATGATCCATTCCTCTAGTGACAAAAGGTAGCACAAGAATGGGAAGACTTCTGGACCTCATCGGCTGTGCTCCTTGAAAAATGAGAACCAGTGTTTGACGGCCTCATGGCTGCCACCAGTATAAAACTGGCCTTCTCCAGCATAACATTCCTCAGTACCCTGAGTAGTAGGGGAATTGGAGAACAGGCCTACAAGAAAAGTACAGTTGTGTACACTTACCATAAATGTAGATGTTCGAGTGTATTCACTGTTGCAGTCATTACATTTGGGTAATCTGCTGGCAGGTTGCCCTCAGTCGGTCTGAATTCCAAAGTCTTGGGTCCTGTGTCGGTTGCTGTCTCCTCTTCCATGACATCAGGTCATCAGGGGTATAAAACAAGCAGCAGACGCCATTTTCTTTAGTTTTTCTTACCCCGGATGTCAGGTGCCTCCAAAAAGGTAGCAAATATATATATATATAAAAACTATATATACATGCATCAATACAAACTTTACCTTCATTTACAAGCAAATACACCACATAGGTTGTAGAAGATAGAGAAGGAAAGATAAACTCGAGAATGAAAGGGGGATGGCGGGCGGGTAACCTGGACTGCAACAGTGAATACACTCGAACATCTACATTCATGGTAAGTGTACACAACTGTACCATGTTCTTCGTGTTTCACTGTTGCAGTCATTCGATTTGGGTAGAATCCCAAAGATATGGATGGGAGGCTGGAGCTAAACAGCATTAGGTGCAGCTATAAGGCCCTGCAGAACTACAGTGGCAAAGCCTGCCCTGGACTTAGAGTAGAGAGGCAAATGACAATGCTTTGTAAAGGTGTGAACAGAACTCCAAGTAGCAGCCTCTAGAATGTCTTTGGTTGGTACTCCTCTGAGAAAGGCTGCTGAAGTAGCTGCAGCTCTGGTGGAATGAGACCTAATGCCCTTGGGCACAGGTATGCCATGGTGTAAGTAGCAGAAATGAATGTAGTGGCTTATCCACTTTGAAATACCCTTTCCTTCTGATCCTGCAGCATATGTCACTAGTAATTGCTCAGTTTTTCTTAGAGCTTTAGTCCTGCTCAAGTAGAATCTTAGCGGTCTGTGTACATCCAAGAAATGCAGAATTCTCTCCCCCTTCTTCTGCGGATTTGGATAAAAGGTTGGCAGATGAATAGTTTGGTTAAGAGCCACACTGGAAACCACCTTAGGCATAAATGAAGGATTTGTCCTCAGAGACACCCTGTCTGGGTAAAATATGATAAAAGGCTCCACAGCCATGAGGGCCTGTAGCTCTGAGACTCATCTTGCTGAAGTAATTGCTAGTAGCAGAGCTGTTTTCCATGATAAGAACTTTATATCAGCAGTAGCAGCTGGTTCAAATGGAGGCAGGGTGAGCTTTTCCAACACATAACTGAGGTCCCATGCAGGTATTGGTGATCTTCTAGGAGGCCTTAAATTTTTGTCTCATCTAAGATACTGCTTTAGTAAAGGATGAGAAAAGATTGGTGGCTCTGTATTGTAATAAGCCGAAATGGCAGAGGCATGGATTTTAATTGATGAGAAAGATAGGCCTTTGTCAAGCATCTCAGTCAAGTATTGTAATATCTGAGGAATATTTGGTTCTGTTGTATCAGTTCCTTGTGCTTGATTCCAAGCACAGAATCTCTTCCATTTATCAGCATAAGATTTTCTAGTACTAGGCCTTCTGGATTCCAAAATGACATCCATCACAGCTTTACTGAGAGGTGTTGTTTGTATAACTACATGATCAGCCACAATGCCAGGTTCAGTGTCTGGAGTTATTTGTGCAGGATCTGTTTGTTTTGCTGGGACAGTAGTTGAGGTCTTTGAGGTAAGGTCCAAGCTGGGTATTGAGACAAGTTCCTTAGGACTGGGTACCAGTATTGGCGGGGCCAGTCCGGGGAAATTAGTATCATCTTTGGTTTCTCTTGCCTGACTTTTAGTAGGACCCTGGAAAGAAGAGGCAGAGGAGGAGAGGCATAAACTGATAAGTTTTTCCAACTGAAGGATAGGGTGTCCACTTTCCATGCATGTCTGTGATAGGTCCTTGTGCAGAATCTTTTCAATTGATAATTTTGAGGAGAGGCAAATAGATCTATGTCCGGGCTCCCCCATTTCTTTGTTATCATGCTGAAGACTTGTGGATCTAGTTTCCATTCGTGAGGGTCCATAAGGTTTCTGCTTAAATCGTCTGCCAGAGTATTTTGTTTTCCTGGCAGGAATTGAGCTTGAAGATGTACTTGGTAAGTCAAAGCTGTGTCCCACAGTGCCATGGCTAATCTGCAAAGGAGGTATGAGTGCATGCCCCCCTGTTTGTTTATATACCACATAACCATGGTGTTGTCCGTCTTTATCAGCAGTTGTCCTGGATGAAGCAAGTCCTTGAAGGCTGTC
This sequence comes from Protopterus annectens, assembly GCF_019279795.1. Classification (NCBI taxonomy): domain Eukaryota; kingdom Metazoa; phylum Chordata; order Ceratodontiformes; family Protopteridae; genus Protopterus; species Protopterus annectens. The sequence goes on along the minus strand of NC_056739.1, from coordinate 1,087,429,418 downwards.
AGGGCATTTTGAACAGCTAGCATCTCTTTTTGGTTGATATGTAGATGCATTTGTTTTGGGGTCCATATGCCCTGAATGCATCTTCCCACCATGTGGGCCCCCCAGGCATAATCTGATGCGTCTGTTGTTAAGGTTTGGCTGACAGGGGGTAGAGTGAAGGCCTGTCCCATGTTTTGGTGATATGCCTTTGCCCACCATAGAAACTCCTGTTGTAGGCAGGAAATGAGAGGAATCATGGTTTCCAGACTGTGACAATGTTGACTTCATAAACTTTTTAGGTACCACTGAAGTTTCCTCATATGCAGTTTTGCATATGGAATCAGTAGGATGCAGGATACCATGAAGCCCAAAGCCTGCAGAGTTTATCTTGCAGATAACTGGGCTTTTGTTGCCATCAGTTTGAAGCAAGTAGTCAGTTGCCTTTGTTTGTCTGGCGTGAGGTAAGCCATCTGGGCAGTTGTATTCAAGCTTGCACCCAGGAATGTTATCTTTCGAGAGGGTACCAGTTGTGATTTCTTTTCATTTATTGTGTACCCTAGGCATGTTAGAAGCCTTTTCACAAATGCCAGGTGTTGAAGAAGAATGTCCTTGTTCTCTGCTTGAATGAGACAGTCGTCCAAGTAACGACATATTTGTATACTTCTTTGTCTGCAAAAAGCAATTTCTGGTGCCAGGCACTTTGTAAAGACCCTGGGCACAGTAGATAAGCCAAAGGGCAGTGCAGAGAATTGGTAATGCATTAAGCCAGCCTTGAATCTGAGGTATCTTCTGCACGACTGCCTTATTGGGACATGCACATATGCCTCTTTTAGGTCTAATGTCACCAGCCAAGCATTCTTGCCCAGCATGGGCAGAAGCTGCTGCAAAGTCAGCATTTTGAATTTTGGAATGTCCAGATATGTGTTCAAAATAGATAAATCCAGTATTGGCCACCAGGCCTTGTCCTTTCTGGGTACCAAGAACATTCTTGAGTAAAAACCTTGTCCTTTTTCCTGTTCTGGTACTGGCTGAATGGCCCCCATATCCATGAGGGACGTAACCTGTTTCTGTGCCTCTGCCCATTGATTTTTTGGCAGATCCGGCCAACCATCTGCCATTGGGAGAGTATGGAAATGGAATCTGTATCCCTGTGATACTATGTTTAGCACCCACTTGTCCTGGGTTATTAACTGCCAATTTTGAGCAAAAAGTGCTAATTTCCCCCTAAGGGTGCTGCCAAAAGATAAGTGTTTGGTGAAGGCAGAGGGAAATCATTGGGACTGTTTTCTGTAGGATTTCGCTTTATCTCCTCCAGATTTGGAGGTAGAAGCACCCCATTGCTTTGACCTGTAAGAATCTTGTGCCTGGTATCTGGAACCCTTAGGGCATCTGGATTTGCCCCTTTGAGCTATGTCTGACTCAGGAAAGGACCAATTTTTTGTAGGCCAGTCTCTACTGAATCTTGGTGGCTGCGCTTGCAAAAAGTCTTTTACAGTTTTCATAGACTTAACTTTCTCTTCCATTTTCTTTAAAACCTCTTCTGCCTTAATACCAAACAGAGCATCATGCTGTAAAGGTGCATCTAGTAATTTAGCTTTAACATGATCAGGCAAATTTTGCTCTTTTAGCCAGGCATGCCTCTTAGTCACAGATCCAGTAACTGCGGCCCTGTAGGAGGCCTCTAAGGAATCAAAACCACATTGCAAAGTATGCTTTCCAACCTGTTCAGCTGCATGCAATAATTCCTGCAATTCTTTATTTTCTGCACATTCAGAAATCAACATAATTTTCTGTTTCAGCAATCCCATAACGTTGTTGTTGATACTTGAGCATATGAAACTGGCAGTTTAAGGCCTTAATTGCCAAGGATGCAGATGTATAAACCTTTTTTCCCCATCTATCCAGTGCCCTTAAATCTCTGTCAGAGGGGGTAGGATTTTTTGCTGTTGAGGCCTTAACCCCCTTTGGACCCTGTGCGTTTTTTATGTATTCTGGTAGTCGGATTGCTAACCAACGACATTTCTTGGTAGTTAAATCTTTTTCCAAAATACTTTGAGGCAAAAATATACCAACGCTTAATAGTGCGTTGGTTAAATCTAGCACAAAACCGACAACCAGGCACGTTGTGATCAGGGCCTAGGCAAGGAATACAGTATAAATGGAAATCCTTATGAGGTATTTGCTTCCCACAAGTAATACAATTAACTTTTTCTGACATCGGTATGGTGCAAGAAAAAAGTTTCCCCAATGTGGTACTTAGCTTTAGTGAAGACTTCGGTTCTGAAACTCAAACTCGAATATTTCAGGAGTCGGCCGACCGGCACTTGTGAAATGCTTCTGCTTCAGGCACTGCACGGCAAGAAAGACTAAAGAAAATGGCGTCAGCTGCTTGTTTTATACCCCTAACGACCTGATGTCATGGAAGAGGAGACAGCAACTGACGCAGGACCCAAGACTTTGGAATTCAGGCCGACTGAGGGCAACCTGCCAGCAGATTACCCAAATGTAATGACTGCAACAGTGAAACACGAAGAACATCTTTTGTTCCAGGGTATGCAGGAGATACCACTGCTAGGGCTGTCTTGCAGAAATACTTGGAAGTTGTTTGTGACCCAGTGATTCTGTGGGGAGACATGGTTCCATGGGGAGGCAAACAAGATCCACCCTCTAATGCATTCTAAAGTAAGGCGAATTCTGGAACGTTCTTGCACTTAATATTCATTCATGGGGACAGCTCAGATCTGCATAAGGTATTCTGCACTGACAGACTCTAAAGCATGGAAATGAATGCTCAATTTTTATGGCAATCCCAGGACATACTGACTAGCCTGCAGAGGAGACAGTAAATCATCCTTCCCCTTGTTGATAAAAGATAACACCATGGTACTGTTTGTGACAAGGCTATTTATAAAACTTTGAAGACATGAAGCACATAAATGCTAACCAGAATATCTTTTACTCTGATATACCTATCTTTAACAGTGATATTACAAGTGCCCTGGACCCTTAAGCCAGATGGAAGGTGCCCAAGGTCAGAATCTGTTCTCCCTTGAGTTCCACAAATGGCATCCAGAATTGGCTTTCACCTTCACCACATAATAATGGAATTATTTACAGATGTGGGGAATGAGAAGAAAATTATCATCTTCAGGAAGTGGGGTTACTGTAACCAGACATTTTTGAGACACTACTGGAGTTTCATGTCCAACCTCACAAAGGGAACGATAAGAATTAAAGAGGACACACAACCTAGAGCCTTCCGAATGGTCTTTGCAGTTGCAGATGATTTCAGGGAAACCAGGGGGGGCACTGCAATGTCCTCCTACAGAAGGGATAGGCTGTGAATCTCTGTATCCAAGACTGCTCTTAAAAAGCATTTGGTTTGTGAAAGGATTAGAATGGATTTCTCCAAACAATGAGACAACCCCTAGAGCTTGGTGATGAATGGGAAAATCTAGTTTAAAGATATGGTCATTTTTTTCTATTATTTTGCCTGAGTTCAGCAGTCATCCAGGAAAAACAGATGTGAATGTCCTGCACTTTAAGGTGACCAAGACCAGAACTTATCATATAGGAATACCCTGGGAGCAGTGGATACAGCCAAATGAGTTAGGAGATAGACAAAGTGTTACATGCTTCTGTCGCATGCCAAAAGAATTATCTGTGCTCCCTGAAAATGGGGATGCACAGGTATGTACCCTTTCATGTCCAATGTGACCACAAGGTCATCAGAAGCAGAAGACAGTCGGGAATAAAAGGTAAACATCTTCATTGTCGTTACAGTCAGAAACTTGTTTAGCCTGAAAAGGTCCAGAACAAGTCCAAAACAAAGGCCTTCAGGGTCCCACTTTCATAGAGAATATTCACAGCCTGGAAGAGAACCCCATCCTTGTTCTGATGAACAAACTCTTTCTACTGCCAGAAAGGCAAGCAGTATTTTTCAAAAAGTGGTCCGTCAAGTTATATGATCTGGCTGAAGAGGCATTCCTATGAAAAAAGGAATGGATCTGAACTCAATTTGATTTGCCATTCTTATGAGGAAGACAATGACAGATCGATGAAAAAGATGTCAGGCCTACCAGATGTAATCTGGGTGGTTCAACATGTTGGGGTTTGTACAGCAAGACTGAATTAGCAAGGGCTAAAAGGCCACTGAACAAAAAAGTCAAGATATTTTGTTTGTTTTAAGAGTCTTCTAATTATCCTACCTAACCAGCTAACAAATGGCAAATAAATAACTTTATTTATGCTTTACTAACAAGGGTTAGTACTGCTAGACCAGTAGCCTTTTTTCAGGGGGAAGTCCAGGGTGGTATTCAAACTAACGAGGGGAAATTTGGCCAAAGCATAAGGGAATTTTACCTACTCTTTTGTCATAATTTCCAGGAGATCTTTTACATCCACCTGAGTAATCACCAACTCAAGCAGGTAGTGCTCAGTATAACACCTTATCAAAAGGACTGTAAACTCACGAGTGCTGCAACCCCTTACGTGGCACTGTAGAGACAGTATTACAAAGAAATCCAAATACCTGGGGTGGGAATAGAACCCACAGCCTTCTGATCTTCCATCACCAAATGTGAGTGTACTACTGGTTGTGGCAATGAGAATACATAGTGAAAAACACTGATTTGTTAATACACAAGGAACATGATTGGTCATTTGCAGGCACCTCAAACTGTGTCAGGCTGACAGCGTTATTTTCTACAGATGTCTGGTGTAATTAAGACACCTGTAACCCAATGTGAGCCTCCAAACATGCAGTAGCAGTTAGGGATTAAACAGAATATGATGATGGAGCTAGGGGATAACAAATACGTGCTTTCCAAAGCTGACAAAGTCAGGCACCTACAGGATCATAAAGACCTTAAAATGCTCTACCGGCAGGATATCTGGCTGCTAGTTTTCTGTTCATTTTCTAAGGACACTTACAATCAATGCTCATTCACGTTGAAGATGACTCTCACTCTGATGTAATGGTGGCCAGCTCTTACCCTAAAGTAGTAGTAGTTTTACGATTTAGAAAATCAAAGTCTACTCCCTTCACATTTTTTCTTTTTATTAAAGGAAGCACAGAGATAATACTAGGATACTTCATGAGAAGATATAAATGAGAATAGACAAAGATGAAAATGCTTTTATGGCACCTGCTGGCCATAAGCACACTTTCTGGTGGACCTTCTTGGAGTCATCAGCCTCAGAAAAATTTACAAGTCAAAAGATCTAACAGGCAAATATAGGAGAAATCAGTATCGCTGATCAAGCCTTAAAAAAGTCTGTAAAAGGCTGTACACTAACTTCCACATACCCATGTGGCAAAACAAAGTGACAATGGTGCAAGCAATCTCTCCTTTAAACAGTAAGTTCTAATGATGCAAGAGACAGGGCAGCCCAGTGTGTAGGATGTCTGAAAACATGAAGTCAGGATGGATGGTCAGACGTCCACATGTGGTATAACTTCTATACACTGCAATTCACACTCCAGCAGACATCCTTACAATGAACATCACTTATTAAACGTTATTTACACGTGGATGACATGCTTTTGAACCATGACTTCCTTCATGCTGTAAACATACTACATTAATCAGTCTCCGAGACTCTACTGTCTAGGACTGGATTAAATGTGCAAAACTATAAAATTAGAAACAGTACCTTATACTTGGCATTGGCTGGGATGTTGGTTTTCCATCGTACGGTATAATAACGTGCATCTGTAATCTTCTGGTTCTTCGGTAACGAGTTGTCAGCCCAGGTGATTCGGATGGTGTCGTGGCTCACTATCATAGCTTGCACGCCGACAGGTGGCAACATAGGAGAAGGGTCTGGTACTGGAGTGTTTGGAGCATTAAGAATAAATAAATCATCTTCAGAAGTATCTAAAGGGTCCAATTTGGCGGGTAGCAAAATTAAAATTAAATGAAAATGCAAGCATGGTTTAATTGCAAAAAAATGAACAAAAATGAGGAAAATGTAGGGTAATGGAATGAGAGTGAAAAACAGGGAGAGAGAAAGAAAGAATTCTAAATTAGTAGAATACATGAAATCAAATAAGCCTTCAATGTTAAATGTGATTACAGTTGTAATCACATTGGTATCCTGCTGGTGGTGCTGGAAGGAAGTACATCTGAAAACAGCTTACCTCAAACTAACTTTGCAAGCTGAAACCTTCATTACTTCATAACACTGGAGGGACAAGGGGGAAGCTGATCTCAATTACTCTCCAACTGCGGAAAGCCAGTGAAGGCAAAACCCTATATACAGTTTTAACTATCCATCAAATGGCTCTGCAGAAACAAGTGGGGTATGAATTAAAGAAAGCTTAATCAGGAAGCAGCAGTAATAAAGGGGAACATACTTTGATTTAAGTTTTACTTACTCAGTTTACTATTTTACCCGGCTAAAGTGGCAGATATCACAGACCCTAAAACCCTTTTCAGGGGGGTTCCAATGAAGTATCTGTATTCTTAGACACACAAAATACTCTTAGCATGGACCAACAAACTAAAAATGGAACTAAATGAAGCATTTCCCCATTTTTTCCTCACTGAATTGTACTACATTCATGCAAGAGTACACTGCTATGTCTAATGACAAAAACAAATGACAAAGCATTTGCCAGAAACAACTCTTGAATCATCATATCCTGCCAGAGAGAATACAGGCTTTTCTACATCTGATGTGAGGCATTCAGAGATGCTATCATTTGCCTGTTGCACTACACACAGAAAATTCATGGATCATTTCCAAATGCTTGGAGCACTGCATGTCTGGCATACTTCATACCACTGATAATATAAAATCCTACTTTAAAGTGAGAATACAAAACAGTAATGTAAATGCTAGACTCAAAAAAAAAAAAATTGCACCTTAAAAATTATATCCCACAGGTATGTAAATAGGAACTAATAATAGTCATTTTACAGCACTGGGATACAGCCTTAAAGATCTCAGTATACCTTTCCAACTTGCCAACATTACTAAGAGAGTACCCCTGCATTACCAGGCTATAATTCATACCACACCTTTCGGCCACCTAACCTGGACCGAAACACTAAAGGCGGAGGCGTGTCCATATTCATTAAGGATATCCACACCTCCAGGCTAGTTGCTCAGCATAATGCATCCGAGATTATCCAAGTGCAACTAACTCTGGGCAAGACCGCAATCCAAACTGTAGCTTGCTACAGATCTTCCACCATGCCCCAGGATTCCCACTCCTCATTTCTTAATACATTGGAAAATATTAGGGTACAACCTAACACCCTAATAATGGGCGATTTCAACTACCCTACCATTAACTGGGAAAACTACTCCTGTAACAACTCTTGCGCTCAACGTTTTCTAAAATTCATAAATAACAATGCCATGGATCAACTTATCCACACCCACAACCAGGGGCAGCAATATCTTAGACCTGGTTATTACCAACATGGGCAACTGGTGCTCCACACCAGAGGTCAATTCCTCGTTGGTCAGATCTGACCATAAGCTAATCACCCTAGACATCCACATCCCTCTCCCACCCCCCATTAGGGAAACCACAGTAAAAAATTTCTCCAAAGCCAACTTCACGCTTCTTAAGACAGAAGTGGCAAACTTCACGACACCCATGCTGACAGACAATAGAGGTATGACTGCTGAATCCTACACAAATGCACTTTATAAGCACTTACATGAGTGCATGGATCGTGCAATCCCTAACAGAACCAAGATGCTATCCTCCAAAAAAAGGAAGCCAATCTGGTGGCCCCCTGCCATAAACAAACTCTACAACAGAAGAAAGATACTGTTGCAAAAAAAAGAGTAAAATCCCATGATTGGAGAAACTCCCTGGTCAGCTTCAATAAGAAGCTGAGATCCCTCATAAAATCCTCCAAAGCTAGTTATGAAAACAAAATCGCCACTGACTCTAAAGACAACCACAAAGCATTCAAAAGCTATGTCAAGAATCTCAATGGCAACACTCAGATCTGCTCTGAGTTGCAGCACAATGGCACTAAATATACAGAACCAACGGATATTGCCAACATCCTGGCAGATAGGTTCAGTGCTAACTTTACCCCTCTGTCATCCCCTAAAGGGCCCATCTCTATACCAGAAGAATGCAAAGTTCCTGTAGTCACGGCTGCACAGGTAAAAACACACTATCCAAAGCCAAGAACACAGCATCCATGGGACCTGATGACATCCCAGGCTGTGTTCTACATGAACTACAGAACGAACTGGCACCCCACCTAAGTACCATGTTCAATCATAGCCTCACCTAAGGCTATGTGCCCACTGAATGGAGCAGAGTGACAGTTATCCCACTTCACAAAGAGGGAGCCACCACAGACCCCGGAAACTACCACCCCATTAGCCTAACGAGCCTGGTCTGCAAGGCTATGGGGCGTATCATCATGGAACTTATAAACAATGACATTGGTAATCTCCAGACTCAGGACCCCACCCAGTTCGGGTTTGTAAAAGGCAGATCATGTCTCCTAAACCCGATAGACTTCTTTGAAGCGGTCACCAAAGCCGTAGATCAGGGTAAGGTGGTTCACACCGCCTATCTAGATCTCGCCAAGGCTTTTGACACCATCCCCCACTCTGGAATTATAGATAAACTCACTAAACTAGGTATAAATCCCTATGTCACAAGATGGGTTGCCAACTGGCTCACTGACAGAACCCACACTGTGAAAGTAGCAGACTCCAAATCCAATTTCAGACCAGTGACAAGTGGAGTGCCACAGGGTTCAGTCCTGGGTCCTCTCCTGTTTGGTATCTACTTCTCTGAAGTACAGGCCAACACAGAAGGTCTTTGGCTAACGAAGTTCGCAGATGACTGCAAATAGGAGCCATAATCAAAATTCCAAAAGATGTGGACATCCTACAAAAGGGCCTTGCTGAGACAGATGCCTGGTGTCAAAGCCATGGCCTCAAGCTCAATGCCAAAAAGTACATTGTCATTCCTTTTGGTAAAAACTCAGTACCCATGAACTACCACATAGGTGGTAGTCTACTTAACACCGAAAGTGTGATAAGAGACCTTGGGACACAGGTGGACAGTAGTCTCTCCTTTGATAATCACATCGCCGCAGTAGTTAGGAAATCCTTCTATGTAGCACACCTCATCACAAAAGGTTTCTCATCCAGGAAAAAAAGAGGTCATTGTTCCCCTCTACTCGTCACTCATTAGACCCATTATAGAGTACAATGCTCCTTTTGGTATGTACCTCACAAGACATCTACAACAACTGGAAAGGCCACAGAAATACCTCACAAAGAGGATTACCGGCCTCAAAGAGATGCCCTATGCAGACCGTCTCAAAAAACTGCAGCTTTACTCCGTTGCATATCGCCTACTCAGAGGCAATCTCTGCCTAACACACAAAGCTATGTCAAACCCAGAGCTTTTAGACATGCTCCACTTAAAGAAATCCCAATCCCTACAAGCTACACACTCTAGGGACCTAAACCTAGTCACCACAATAAACAGAACATGCTGGAGGGATAGATTCCTGTCCCAGAGACTTCCCATACTCTGGAACAAACTACCTATCTATATCAAACAAAGCTCCTCATTAGCACTGTTCAAGAAAAATCTTGATGATTGGATGGGAGATAGGAAATTCACCCCGGGGATCACTTCTGTGGCTCTGCTCGACAGTGGCACAGGAAAATAACTTTCTTGGGTGGCGAAAGCCAGGGTACCTTTGGCTAGGCTTATATAGGCCCTATGGCCAATAACCTAGTACCTACCTATGAACCTATAAAACACCCACAGATTTGCTTTAGGTATTCTATGCTAAAATTTCATTCATTCTCGGATTGCTAACTTAATCCAATTCAGGGTCATGGCAGGGTTGCAACTTATCTTGGCAACTCAAGTTCAAGAAAGAGACAACAATCCTACAGGGAGAATGCTAACTGATCGAACATGAACAGACAGACAAACACGCACACACATACACCTACACATGTACCTATCAATCTCAAGAATCGCTAATTAACATAAGGTGCCTTTGTTGTGTGGGAAGAAACTGAAGGCAAAATCCCATGAGGCCAAAGGAAAGATACAGACTTGGTACACAAGGACACCCTAAAAACTGAACTGGACAGACAAATTCTGTGCTGCAGCCTGAGTATAAAATAAGGAAGAATGCATGAATGCTATAGGTTTTACAAACAGAACAGTTCACTTCTAAATGTATGAGGTAAGGAATGGCTTACCAATATGCATGATGCAGGCCCATCTAAAATAAGGCCATGTAATGCAATTGGGACAACAAGAATTCACAACACAAATTTTTCTTTCTTTCTTTCGATTTTTTAAACAAGCATCCTTGAATCATCTATTTACTTACGTTTACTGGGTGACATGGAAGCTCAAAATGGACAGAGCACATTTGCAGTTAAGGCCCAGGCAGAAAACCTCCAAACATTCAACATTTGCTAATAAAATGCTCACAATATAAACAATCACTGTAAACAAAGAAATGAGTATATACACAAAAATAAGGGATTGTGCTCTTGTGCCAGAAGTAAATAAGCCATAGTTGAATTTCATATATAAAACATTCATCCAGTGACAACTTTCACGACTGGTGCATCATTGATGATACAAGATCAAAGTAACACAGACATTCCTGACTAGCCGAACGTAGCAGCAAAACACTGCACACAACAGGATATGAGCCCATTATGATGTTAATCCTCTCACACATACTTTTACATCACATCTGTGACAATAATTAAAAATGGTGTGCTCGCTGGTCGCTAACTTTCTTTCATTACACAAAGGTGTTCCCATGATCTACTACTGCCTTATAACTTTAACTGTGCCTCTGAAAGTTCCTGCAGTGTCAAGAAAGTGACTCAGTTTAGTAGAACCTCAGGGTCCTTACTGTTCCAGCCCAAAATGGCTAAACTAAGCAGTTCCAGACAACTACTATGGGATCTGTTTCTGTGGCTGGAGAACATGCTGTTTGATTCGAATGACGGTCAAAGCAAACCTTTCAATGCAGACAGCATATCTTCTGCCTAACAAGCTGAAGGCACAGTTTCGGAATTACAATTTCTGATATGCTTATGTTGCTTTCAGAATTGCTAAGCTGCAAACAGACACCTGAAAATAGTACATCACTGAAGGTAGCATAAGAATAACTGGAAAAAACAAACTCTCCAAAACAAAAGAAACAACACAGGCTCCGATCTGGCTTGAATAACTCAAAAAAAAAACTTTAATGTGAAGCACTTTTCGTCTTCCTCCTTTGGAAGACTTCATCAGACAAAAGAAAAAAACTTCATACACAGTTTTAAAATGAAAAAGGCGCCAAAGCAAAGCACAGTAATTGGATTCAGCCACCATTCAATTAACTAATTAAATACTAAGTTAAATAATTACAAGTGTTCTGCATCAAAAACCTTTTTCTTGTGTTAAAAAAGCTGTCAGCAAAATAAAATCATTCATTTAAAACTTCTGTTTAAAACTTTCCTTTTAGAAAAAACAAAATGCAAAACTGTACTCCAACAAAGTAGAGAAATACTGAATGAAAAGCATAAATGTAGGAAAACGTAGTTATAAATATAAGCTTGGAGTGTACAAGAAGAAAAAAAAAGGACATAATAAGTATAAAATGAGTACAAATATAACAGACAACTACTCACAGCACCAAGAGGTGACAGTGCCTGAAGCAAAAATGTCAAAAACTATGGACAGGGTGTTAAATACCTAAAAGTGCAAATACATACAGTAAACTATGTTCTAAGACCTTAGAGGATCTGTGTTCTAAAAATCTTGAAAAAATTTAAAACCAATTTAAAAACAATTTTTAGTACTAGACTATAAAAATGTGCAAGGGAACTCAAGATGAAAACAGGAATAAACTACAACAGTTGCTACCTTTTGCTAACATGAAATGAAATACTGTATGTGTCACCTCAATACACTTCTCAACTTCAAAATACAAGTCAAAGATGTGACCTCGTTTAAACCAGGCGGAGTGTAAGAATTCAGCCTAAGCTGCCAAACAAGTTCACGTTTCCCCAACAGTAACTGATGTGGTCCACCTTTTTCATCATTTTCCAACTGTTGTAGTTTATTCCTGTTTTCGTCTTGAGTTCCCTTGAACATTTTTATAGTCTAGTACTAAAAATAGTTTTTAAATTTTTTCAACATTTTTAGAACACAGATCCTGTGTCTTAGAACATAGTTTACTGTATGTATTTGTACTTTCAGGTATTTGACACCCTGGCCATAGTTATTGACATTTTTGCTTCAGACACCGTCACCTCTTGGTGCTGTGAGCAGTACTCTGTTGTTACATTTGTATTCATTTTATACTTATTATTATGTTTTTTTCTTCTTGTACACTCCAAGCTTATATTTATAACTACGTTTTCCTACATTTATGCTTTTCATTCAGTATTTCTGTACTTTATGTTGGAGTACAGTTTTGCATTTTGTTTTTTTCTAAAATGAAAGTTTTAAACAGAAGTTTTAAATGAATTATTTTATTTTGCTGATATGAGCTTTTTTAACACAAGAAAAAGGTTTTTGATGCAGAACACTTGTAATTATTTAACTTAGTATTTAATTAGTTAATTGAATGGTGGCTGAATCCAATTACTGTGCTTTGCTTTGGCGCCTTTTTCATTTTAAAACTGTGTATGAAGTTTTTTTCTTTTGTCTGATGAAGTCTTCCAAAGGAGGAAGACGAAAAGCGCTTCACATTAAAGTTTTTTTTGGAGTTATTCAAGCCAGATCGGAGCCTGTGTTTCTTTCGTACTGAAGGTAGCATAGACTGGATAGAAGCCTGCTGTTATCCATGCCTGGTTGTTTTGTTTGTCGAGTTTCCTGTGTTTCTGGCAGCCATCTTCTGCTGATAGAAAACACAGAGCACGGTGTATAAGGTTCTGATGAAGTTTTACGTGGATTAAAGGATATCAGTTACTAGAAACCAGATGGGAAACCTAGACATGTTGCTTACACACCTCACTTTTGAAGGGATTCATAACAGCTTTGTCAAAATGGTCACCTGTTGGATGAACCAAATTTGAATTCAACGGCTGAAGATACTAAGACGATGAGCTGAAAAGACTGGTCTGAGTTTGGGACTAGAATATTAATGGCATTTCATTTTTTTGTCTGTGAATTGTTGTTGTCTACTGACCGAATTTGGATAAGCAGTATTTAATGGCATTGTTCATGTAAGATATGTACAACTTTTGAGTGGCATGAAACAACTGTACCAATATCTGAATCCTGAATTTCCTGACTGTTGACATCCATCTAAAGCGAACGCTTACTTTTCCCAGTGCTGTACTGGTCACCTGAGCAGAACCTGTACTAACACTAAAAAAAAAACAGTTTTGTCCTGCCATGTGTATATCATTCCCTGGTGTATCCTGCCTTGAGATTTCCTGACTGTTGACATCCATTAGCTGTTGTTAACTGATCTGTCCACTAGATGGCAGCATTAACCTACTTTTAAATACTTTATTGTAAAGTAAATCAAGCTACTGGATATTTGTCTGTCCTACTTGCTCTATTGCCCTGCCCTACCTTCTGTAGCCTCCATTCTCCCCCTCAATCTCTCTTAGCAGAACTGCACCTTACTCCTGAGCCTTGCTGCTCTGTACTTACTACTCACCTCACTGATTGTTCCTCGCTGACTTGCTCTTCCATTTACTTGTTTCTGACCCTCTCCGTTCGCCCTGCGGGCTCACTCCGCTCCCCTACCCCCAAATGCCACCCACCCCCAGTGCTCCTACATTTATTCTCCTCCTAACATCCCTCCCTCTCTCCACCGACCAATCCTCAACACTTTCCCTCCACCCCACCTGCCTCTCACTACCTCACCCCTTCCCTCCACCCCACCTGCCTCTCACTACCTCACCCCTTCCCCTCCTAAGTCCCTTAACCTCCTATTACATCCAGCAGCCCCCACCTATCATGCACTCTCCTACTCCTAAAACCTTTATTTCCACATCCATCCTCATCCTCCTCCTACTTCCTCTTTACCATGCCACCTCCTATACTCACTTCCATCTACACTCTCCACTTCTGCCTCCCCACACAACACACTTCCACAACATCTCAGCCTCTTTAGTTCCCTCCCACAACATCTCAGCCTCTTTAGTTCCCTCCCACCCTTCCATCCTCTTCAAAGTAAAACTTCTCCCACTCACTACTAAATACTACAAACCCAGACCGTTTCATTACCAGACACTTCTAAGTACAAACCAAAACAACTTATTCCTTATCTCACTTACCTCTGCTTAGCCGGTGACATTCACCCTAATCCAGGACCAAACTTCTCTCTTACTAACCACACTATCTCCCACAATAATTCCACCAATAAATACCTCAAATTCCTCACCATCAATACCCAAAGCCTAAAAAATAAAACAATCCACTTTCATGCCTGGCTCACTCACAACTCACCTGACATTGTAGCCATTTCTGAAATCTGGCTAAAACCTCACATAAGTGACTCTGAATTCCTTCCCCCTGGATTTCAATCACTTCGATCTGACTGCCTAAGTACTCGAGGTGGCAGTGTCGCACTAGTCTACTCCAACCAGTTGTCTTTTACTCCATATCCTAAATCCCATCCCTTCTTTCAATAATGCTGAACTTGTAGCAGACCTTCTAAAAATTAACAAAAATATAAGCATCTGCTTCATTTCCCTCTATATTCCTGGAACTTGCATATTGGGTGATGTAAATATAGACTGGAACAAAATCAACAACCCTAACCCCACCATATCAATCAATCTATTTAACTACACTCAACTTACTAACATCATCACTAGACCCAACAAACCAACCCCCCAGGCTTCATACTAGACTGGATCCTAGTATCTCATCCCAATAAAGTGATGCAATCTGGTGTCATACCAGACCCATTAGGAGGCCACCTCCCTGCCTTCATCCATCAAGCTCCCCCCCCCCACCACACTCCCACCAGTTTATCCACACTAAGAACCTCTCTAACTTTAACTCTACTACTTTCTCTGATTCATTCGGGAATACCAACTGGAACCCTCTGAAAACTCTTCCATTAGACTCAGCCGTTGACTTTTTCAATTCAACTTTCTTAAATGCCCTTAACTCCCTAGCTCCAGTAAGAACAAAAAGAGTAAAAACTAAGACCACCCCGTGGCTTACCAAAGACACCAAAAAGATTATGCTACAAAGAGATAAAACCTGGAAAACATACCTCCAAACTAAACAACCAGACATCTTACTTAAATACAAACAACTAAGAAACCTTGCCAAAAAAACAAGTTATCAAAGATAAAAAGTCCTACAACATCACAATGCAAACAAATCATGCAAAAAAACCCCCAAAATTTTGGAATTCTATCAACTCTCTCCTTAGGCCAGGTTCTAAAAACAATCCCTGCCCCGACACCAGCAAATCTGACCTTGAAATTGCTTCACTATTCCACACCTTCTTCACCACTTCTATTGCTGAGCTAACCAACAACAACCCTCAACCCCACCCCAACCAAACACCCTCTCCCTCCTCTCCCCCCTACTTTCAAACTCAAACCCATCTCCATCTACAAAAAAAAAGAAACTACTCTCTAAACTAAAGCCTTGCTCCAATGCCCCCGACAACATTCCCTCCTCCTCCTTAAAAATAGCCTCAGATGGTATTGCTCTCCCGATTAGCATCCTGATCAATAGAACCCTACCTGAATCCTTTGTACCCAAACTATGGCACTCTGCATATATTCTTTCACTTCACAAGGGTGGCAAAAATTGTAACGTATCTAATTTCCGCCCCATAGACATCCTTTCACCTCTCTCTAAACTCCTTGAAAAATGCATCCACCTTCAGCTCTTGCCATTCCTTACCCAACACCAGCTACTCTCTCCTACCAAACACGGCTTCCACCCCGGACATAATATCAACACCGCCCTTCTCTCCTTGTTACATATTGTCAGTTTAGCCTGTGACTCAGGTAATTTAGTATCCTCAGTTCTGCTGGACTTATCTAAAGCTTTTGATACCATCTCCCACACCCACCTTCTAAATCATCTGTCTAATCTCAATCTCTCCCACAAAACTCTCTCCTGGTTCTCCTGTTATCTTTCTGACAGGTCCCAGGCTGTCAAATGGGGCCAGGGCACCTCCACCTTCTGTCCTACCCCCATTGGAGTACCCCAAGGATCCATACTTGGCCCAGTTCTATTCAACATCTTTATTAACAACTTTTACATGGCCATACCCAATACTAAAACTGTTCAATATGCTGATGATTCTACTTTGATCTGCTGCACCTCAGCTTAACAGATCTCCAGCTACTGACACAAACAGCCTTCTGAAGTACCGAAAACTGGATGCTCCAAAATCACCTCTCATTAAATGCTAACAAAACTAAAATCCTTCTATTCTCTCCTCCTAAGTCCTCCCCTACTGACACAAACTCATTCCAAATAACCAGCCATAACAACTCCATTTTAGAGGTTGTTCCCTCCGCCAAACTTCTTGGTGTAACCATTGATGAACACCTAAAATTTAATACTCACGTCCAGCTAAACATAAAGAAAAAGTACAGCGCACATTCCTCCATAAAATGTAGATGTTCGGACCATAAGACCCTGCAGATCAGTCATTTGTAATACCTGCAGGCTGAAGTCGGCCAAATGGCAAGACAGAAAAGGATCGTATCCTTAAATAGACTGACGTCACAGAGTCAAATACTAATGCGCATAGTAGACGCCATTTCCTCAGTCTTCCTTGCCCCAGATGTCAGACTGTAAGATGGGAATAACAAACAGCAATGGAGTCTGACAATACAATAGATATGGTAATAACAGTGTAAAATTATCTTCAAATTACAAAAGCAGAAACCCACCTGAAACACACAGAGGGGAAAAAGTGGGAGGTCCTTGACTGCAGAAGGAATCCTCAACCATGCCATGTAAAACAGGTACAAAACTTAGCTGCTTTCTTCTAGGATCCTTGCTAGGTGATTGACAATTGAGAAGGTATGCAGCAGACTCCAAGGAGGCATAACCTATAAAGAATAGAAATCTTTGACAGAATGAAATATAATTAGCTTGCCAAAAACCATCTCAAGACTTAGAACTGATACTTGTGCCCCAGAAGAGAAGGTATGCAAATGGCCCACACAAAGGTTTCCAGAAAAGCCTTAGCTCACACCCCTCAGAAAAAGGAAGTGTACATCAGTAGCCCCTAAAATCTTTTTCCCCTCAGCTGCAAAATCTTTGCCTGCAAGGGAATATAGTTTGCAAAAGTTAAGCCAATCCACCTAGAGGCAAATAAAGGCCACACATGAGCCACCCAGTTCTTGTAAAGCAAAGAGAAAAGTAAAGGCTGAGAATGCCTAAAATCAAAGACTCACTCATCCCAACAATAACAAGAAGTACAAGGGGGTCTTCTAGTAATAGCATGAAGAAAATTTTTCTTATTTTGAGGTAGCTGCAAACGAGCAAATGAATAGTTTGGCAAAAATTTAAATTAGAAACCAGCTTAGCAAGCAAGAAGGATTAGCTAGTGAATGATCTTCTTCCTTATGGAAAATCAGTTGAACAAAGGTTGCCAAGGAACAAAGTAACTTTGACACCCTTCTGCAGAAGAACACAATGCAGAAAAGCAAGTGCCACAGACAACATTTCCACCCAGCAGTAGCTGCAAATCGAGCAATTGTAAGTACAGTTTTGTACCTATTGCTCAAATAGCTTTGAGACATTTACTGTACTTTGGCTAAAAAATCTAGTTGCCGTCCTGTCTCCCAAAATAACTCTCCTAGTATTAGTATCTAGCTCATAGGGAGCTAGACTTCAAGAGAAAATGATTTCATGGAAGCGAGCAGACAAATTTCCTCATCCTTGCGTTGCAGATGAGAGCCAGGCTAAAGCGATCAAAATAACCAGCTCATCTTGATAACACTTTAACGTGGCTGATAAAAATCCAAGCTTGGCAGGACTCGCTTTAAACTGGGGCCAGAGGGAGGTGGTGGGACTGAAGCTTAAATTCTCGAACATCTACTCCTGTGATCCATGCTTTAATTAATGTGTATAGAGGTGAGAGGGAAGCTTTCAGTGGGTAGATCTAAAGCAGAGTAAAGGCTGTGTTGCAGGCTGAAAGCATAAGCTCCTTGGCCGTAAACTCTTGTGAATAGGGTACCAGTTGAGAAATGAGGCATGCTTGGCTGAGTACCCCTGAACTTTCCTGTGCTGTCTGATGAACAGTATCTGTTTTGAAGAAGAGGTGGAGCATGCCTAATCCCAACTGAACTATTTATGATGGGAATAACACAGATGCAATAAAATGCCAGTGTCTGCAGGCTTTGCAAGTACATCCAAAAAAACTCGGTCTTGGTGCACCAAAATATGTGCAATGTTTAATGACTTCGCTTCCTTCAACACATGATATTCCAGCAGTACATGTCTGGGATCCACTTGATTTCTGCTTAATACATTCACTACAAGCAGCGCAATTGAGATTAAACTGTAACATCTCCTTCCTGAGTCATATGTACAAAAGTCTGCTGCATCAGTTATTAAGAATGTATTCCCCAATCCTTCCATGCATGATATTTCGCAGCAGCAGTGGCTCTGGGCTCTGAGTCGAATCTCCCTGTTTTTCCATAATCCTTGTTTTCTCCCAAGCATGAGTAGGAGCTGCATGGGGGGTTTTTCGGCCTTTTGGCATTTGTGGAAGTCCAAAAGGATCTCGCGAGTGCTAAAGGCAGTCATGTATACTGTGACTGAAATTCGCTACCTTGTATGAGATTGGAATTTTAAAGACCTCAATTAGTCCAACATTCAGTAAAAGGGCTGGAGAGTTTCAGGTGCTTAGGCTGACGAGATCTTTGATGGTTGCTGTACTCCAAAATATAAATCTTGCAGCTTTATTACAATCCCTTGTCATCGACCTGCCATTACATACAAGACATGAAAACATTTGTTGAAGGGGACTGGGCATGCTTGGTTTGCTATGATTGAGCGGGAAAGAGACTTGCACCTGCCAATCAGGTGTCAGGTCAAAAACATAGACATGGTTTTCCAATGAGAGACAGAAAGAAACTTTCCATTGTAAGCTCCAGTTACCCCTTTGTGCGTACTTTGGTCAGGCCTTTACCTGAAAGCGTACAGAACTCTCTGCGAACTCCCGAAACACTATCAATTTCTGAAATACATGGAAATCAGAGTCCACTTTTGAAATCCTCTTGTTGCAAACCTATGTAAGGCATAGTTGAGGTTCTGTGCTCTGCAAAACCTTTATCTTCCAGAGTCAGCCTGCAGTATCTGCCTTCTCAGATAAAATAATTGCTTGCCTGTCTCACTTTGTAGAATGTACAGGCCAGATAACCAAAAGTGTACCACGTGTGTTCCCCTGGCAAAATAGAATCGCACTGAATAAAATGAAGCTAACTCATGAGCATCTTTGCTGGCAGGCCTGCTAACATCTGAAAGATGCAAATGTCCTTCTTTTGTGAGCGGAGGAACATCATGCATGCAATTATTTAGATGGGCTGGAAAAGCAATAAACACCTGTCGTGATAAAAATCCAGCTATCTATCTGAAAGGACTGTCCAATCTAGTGTGACATTCAAGAGCCCTACCCTTCCCCCTTTTGAATGCCTAGATTATTTGAATCTGGTAGTCAACTGGGCAGGTCATTGTTACCCCTTACGAAAAGGCCGTGCATGGACTTCCTCCTCACCAGAAGTCTGAGCAGAAGCGCAGATAAACTAGCAGACTGTGTACCTGTTCCACCCTGCCCTAAGGTGTCCCTTTTTCTTGAGAGCCAGAATCAGGGCAGTGCCCAGTGAATAAAAGGCCACCTCTAAGCCTGAGTAAAGCAACACTGGAGCCCGGAGACAGTTGTGATAGCTGTGAGCAGTAGATAAGCCAAAGGGCTTCACAGAGAAGTCCATTAGAAAATCTCCAGTTCGAAACCATCGAATGCTACAACAGCCTTATGGGCGCATGAGTAGCTTCCCCAAGAATGCAAGTTGAACAAGAACAATTAGCAAAGCAGCCACCCTCTATGCTGGCAGGTCAACCACATGAACTTGAAATGTCAGACAACCTTTCAATAGACATGAAAAAAATCCCTCCTAAGAATCCCTTCTTTGGCACCAAAGCATCCACCCATATTTCAATTGCAGAAGGAGATAATCTTTGAAACCTGGAGCCCCTATACTGAGTAAAGAAGGAGCCCTGGTTGACCTCTTTTCTTTGTGGAGGAGGCTTATCTGCACAGCCTTTGATTTAAAGCCTTTTTAGGAAATAAAATCTGAACCCGTTATGATCAGGGGCACCACACTCTCTGTCTTGAGAGATCAAATCCAATTTTCTTTCATGTAACTGGAGCCTTATAAAGGAGCACACAGCAGAACATAGCTAGAGCTGAAACATGAGCAGGAGTTCTGCTACAGGAGACTGACCCCTACTCTGCAAGTCTGAGCAGGTAGACTGTCTGATCTGAGGCCCCTCGCAGAACCTTTGGCCTTAATCCTAAAAAGTGGGCTAAAAGCTTCCCTGAGGACCAAATCTCTCTGATTGTGAAGATCCTCAAGAGATGAAGTCAAAACAGGATCTTCCAGATCAAATCTTCTGTAGTCAGCTATCTCTAACTTTAACCTCATTTCTTTAAAACAAGTTCCACAGGCGGTCACTCAACAACATCCCTAGGTAGAGGGCATCAAATCTGAGCCACCCATGCTCAGCTAAATAGAGAAATCAATTTCAACCTCTAATTGTCTGCCAAGAACAGAACTAGTAGCAGCCACCTAGCTGCTAGGAAAAAGCCCACACCACAGAAGATAGCTTGGCCTACAGAAAAAGCTTTGAGAACAGAAGGAGGGCCCTACTACCTTACCTTCTGGAAGACATCCACCTCCCTCTTCAATTTCCTCTCACTCCTACCACACATCCTGTAACAGTAAAGTATCTGCCTGAAACTCCTTGAAACTCCTGTGGAACCAATGCTCCTGGCAACCCTCCTATCCAGCCCTTGCCTAGCACTCAGAGGTACAGGATTTAATCCCACTTCACTCTTAACTACTTTAGGCTCTTGGATAGCGCTGGGTCCGCGCTGGGACTCATAACAAAATATAACGCAGCTAAAACAGCACAATCAACTTTAATCTAAAGTGTTAACAATATGGCACAAGAGCAAGAGCCAACAACGCCCCACAAAACATCATAAACAACACACACAAAAGGAAAAATCCTGGCGAATCCTTCTCACGTTATCTACTTCCATTCCCTTTTTTTTTTCTGGAGTCAGCTTAATCTTGGCCTTCAAAAACAAAAATGTTCAAAATGTTACGGCCAACTCTGATAATGATCTGAAATAGGGAGCTCGCAGAGAATCTCAAACGCCAACACATCACTATAAAAAAAAAACTCTCGGACCATGCGGCAAAAAGACTGAGGAGATGAACGCGGTCGGTGCGACAGTACCCTGACGCCTTGGACTGCAGTCTTATCGGGCACCGACGACAGCCCTCTTATACTCATTATTCGGGCCGGACTGCCATTTTTGACTACCAATTGTCAGGACTGCAGCAAGGGAAGACGAAGAACATCCCACATAAAACTCGGCCTACTTTACAGAAACAACTTCTTCTCTCCTGCAACCAGACTAACTCTCGCCACTACTTATCTCCTTCCCTCTCTACTGTATGGCGCGCCCCTCTGCTTACTAATTTATCCTCCTCACTCTCCTCCAAACTAGAAGTATGTTACAATAAAATCTCCAGATTTGCTACCAAAGCCAAATCTTTCTCTCATCACTGTTTCTCCCTTCACTCATTAAACTGGCTTGAACTCCATAACC